>NC_141025.1:69265000-69567500 GCF_052040795.2 Danio rerio
ATTTTGATCTCAGGTCCAGTCTGAGATCAAGAGCACTCAGAAGCAGGTTTTGATTCAGGATGTCTCTGTAGATTGCTGCATTCATCTTTCCCTCTATCCTGTCTAGTTTTCCAGTTCCTGCTGCTGAAAAACATCCCCACAGCATGATGCTGCTGCCACCATGCTTCACTATAGGGATGGCATTAGCCTGGTGAAGAGCACTGCCTGGTTTTCCCCAAACCTAACGTCTGGCATTCACTCCAAAGAGTTCAATTTTAGTCTCATCAGACCAGAGAATTTAGTTTCTTGTGGTCTGAGAGTCCTTCAGATGCCTTTTGGAAAATTCCAGGCGGCGAGTGGCTTCTGTTTGGCCACTCTAATCAGGCCTGTATGGTAATGGATTGCTGCACAGATGGTTATCCTTTTGTAAGGTTCTCCTCTCTCCATAGAAGAACACTGGAGCTCAGACAGAGTGACCATCGGGTTATGATCACCTCCCTGACTAGAGCCCTTCTCCCCCGATCAATCAGCTTAGATGGCCGGCCAGCTCTAGGAAGAATCCTGGTGGTTTCAAACATCTTCCACTTACGAATGATACAGATGATTTCTTTGTCTTCATGCTTGGTTTGTGCTTTGACATGCACTGTCAACCCTGGGAGCTTATATAGACAGGTGTATGCCTTTTCAAATCATGTCCAATCAACTGAATTGACTACAGGTGAACTCCAATTAAGCTGCTGAAACATCTCAAGAATGATCAGTGGAGACAGAATATACCGGAGCTCAATTTAGAGCTTCACTGCAAAGGCTGTGAATACTGATGTACATGTGATTTTTCAGCTTTTTTATTTTTAATAAATTTGCAACAATTAAAAAAAGTCTTTTTTCACATTGTCATTATGGGGAATTGTGTGTCGAATTTTGAGGAAATAAATTAATTTAATCCATTTTGGAAAAGGCTGTGACAGAAAAGAAATGTGGAAAATTTGACTTTCTGTATACACTGTATTAAACTTAATTTTTTTCCTCAAGAGCAGGGCTTACAGAGAAAGATTCTCATTGGCTAGGGGGTTCACTTTTGTGGAAAACTATTCATTAAAATACTACAGGAATGTATTCATAATACATGGAATTTCTGGAATATCATGGAATTTTAAAAGTCTATTCAAGACTTTCAAAGTTGACTTGATTTTTATTTTGTCCTAAGTCATAAAATATCAGGGAGTTTTGTTCCCTGATATCTGGTTATAAATACAGTTTTATATCGGCAATATCATGGATATCATGGCAATATCATTTTACCTTCTATTTTATAAGAAATTTTAATCGTAACATTTTAAAAATATTTTTGATCACCAAATATTCAAACATTGTAACATTACAAACTAAAAACGTTTATTTAAAAAAAAATTATAACAGTTACTGTTATAAAAATACACGTGTAGCTTTCAATTTCTAGTTTCAAGTTCAATCCGAGCATCAGAATCGGGAAGAAAGGTGATTTAAATTACTTTGAACGTGGCATGGTTGTTCATGCCAGACGGGCTGGTCTGAGTATTTCAGAAACTGCTGCTCTACTGGGATTTTCATGCACAACCATCTCTAGGATTTACAGAGAATGATCTGAAAAAGAAAATATCCAGTGAGTGGCAGTTCTGTGGGCGCAAATGCATTGTTGGTTTCAAAGGAGAATGGCCAGACTGGTTTGAGCTAATAGAAAGGCAACAGTAACTCAAATAACGTCTCGCTACAATCGAGCTCTGCAGAAGAGCATCTCTGAACGCACAACGCTTCCATGACCATGTCCATACCTTTATGTCCATAGTGTACTCTTCTTCTGATGGCTACTTCCAGCAGGATAATGCACCATGTCATAGAGCACGAATCATCTCAGACTGCTTTCTTGAACATGACAATGAGTTCACTGATTGTACTTAAGTGGCCTCCACAGTCATCAGATCTCAATCCTATAACGCACCTTTGGGATGTGGTCGAACGGGAGATTCACATCATGGATGTGCAGCCGACAAATCTGCAGCAACTGTGTGACACTATCATGACCATATGGATTAAAATCTCTGAGGAATATTTCCAGTACCTTGTTGAATCTATGCCACGAAGGATTAAAGCAGTTCTGATGGCAAAAAGGAGGCCAACCTGATACTAGTAAGGTGTACCTAATAATGTGGCCGGTGAGTGTATTTGAAAGATAGTACGGTATGTTGATGAAGGGGATCAGAGACCCTGGAAGTGATGAAAAAAAAGGATAAAAATTATTTAAATGTGTTTCACAAACATATGTAAATCAATTTTTACACCATATTAATAATTTTCATCACAAACCCCTCATACAAAAATGTAAATGCCATCGACAGGCTTTCATAACAATCCAAATGATAATTAATAAGATTAAAAATAAATATAAAATGTTATTTGGAAAACTTCAGTTATTCTATATCAAGGTACACTTTTACTGGTTCAGCCGTTATAGTACATGCTTAAGTTTTTATTGTTCATTTAAATATGTATTTGTTTTAAACTAATAAATAATATGCATAACATTTTATTCTTTTATTCAGATTAAATAAGGAATAATAATAAGGAATTTGCCTATTTGGATTGTAATCATTTTCAAATTAGATAATTACTATTTTATATGTTTTTTTTTGTCATGCTAGTGTAAAATCCACAATTGTTCATGTGAATTTTTATGGCATTATTTATTATTTAAATGATTTAATAATTTATCATTATGCTTTTGCAAATCCAAATTTCCACAGACCCCCAGGACTCAAGACGCAAGTTTGTAAACATGTTTTAGCCAAATATAACTATAAAACTCTATATTTGATCAATTACAATGACCAATACTACATCTATTTAAGTTTTTCCCCATTTCTCCATATAGTGCAAAAAACAAAAGCGCCCAGAATAAGTACATCATCACCACCAGAGGGCGGTGTAAGACACGATAAGCTTTTGCACATCAGTCAAAAGAATTCCTAATACGAGATAAAGCTCAAATATAAATCTTTACTGTTGTTTACAGCGTATAAGTTAAGATTGCTGTATTAAAATGGTTTTATACTATGTGGTTTAAAAACATTAATAACTGAATTTTTTTATATTTAGATTTCTGAATAAATAAGGATTTCATTGCTGTATGGTTTGATAAGATAGGACAATGTTTTGCTGAAACAACTATTTGAAAATCTGGAGTTTAAAATATCTATCTAAATACTGAAAAAGCACCATTAAAGTTTGCACATTGCTAATAATAAAAGAGTTTTAATGTAGGAATTTGCAGTAGGGAAATTTCTAAATATTTTCATGAAACATGACCTTTAAAAAATCTATAATTTTGACCCATACAATATATTTGGTTATTGTCATAAATATACATGTGCACAGTAAGACTGGTTTTGTGGTCCAGGGTCACATAATATGGGTGCAAGTCTGTTGAGGCTAAATTCAGGACATACAAACTATCATGAATGCATGACTTTATTACTCTTTTACAAAAGAGAGGCCTTGAAAATCACACAAGTATTAAATTTTTTTATGAATCAAAAACTTGGGCGGCGCAGTAGGTAGTGCTGTCGCCTCACAGCAAGAAGGTCGCTGATTCAAGCCTTGGCTGGATCAGTTGGCGTTTCTTTGTGGAGTTTGCATGTTCTCCCTGCATTCGCGTGGGTTTCTTCCAGGTGCTCCGGTTTCCCCCACAGTCCAAAGACATGCGGTACAGGTGAATTAGGTAGGTCTGTAGTGTATGAGTGTGAATTAGTGTGTGTGGATGTTTTCCGGAGATGGGTTGCAGCTGGAAGGGCATCCGCTGGATAAGTTGGCAGTTCACCCCAGATTACTAAAGGGACTAAGCCGAAAAGAAAATGAATGAATGAATTCATCAAAAACTTATTTAATATATTTCAACAACTAAGCATATAGGATGGCATTATGAATACAAAAGTAAAACAGAAAGACAATATTAAATAATAATAAAAAAATAAATGGTCAGACTTTATTTTGATGGTCTGTTTGTTGAATTTAGTTAAGTATTAAGTATTGCATCAACATGTCAACTAATTCTCATTAAATTATAAGTAGACTGTTTGGTTGGGGTTGGTGTAAGTTGACATGTACTTGCAAAGTATCTTGAATGTCAGTATCAACAGATATTAAGCAGACAGTCTACTGATACTTAAATGGACCATTAAAATAAAGTGTTACCGAATAAATTTGACATAAAATCATAATTGATCAAATTTAAGTGAAAATTAAGGGAAAATTACAAATTGGGCTATTTAAAAGATCAAAGTTTCATTTTTTATTTAAATTTTTTGGTTGAGTAGCTTTATTTAAGTCAGACAATTCTGCAGGTGGGCCACGTGTGAACAAAAGTGGCATTTGTTAATTAAATATTTTCCCAATAATAACAAATAATCGCCTTTATATTCTGTTATGCTTATCAAAAGAATTCATGAATCAGAAACATTCTATTTTTATTAATGCTTCAAGTAACAAACAAACACACACACACACACACACACACACAGGAAAATAGTAATATAACAATCATAGTAATAATTTAACAAAACAAAATAGATAATAATTCAAACATATAGAAATACAATAAGAAAGAACGAGGATAATTAAATAAATTAATGTTTGCTGTTTGTTCAAACTACTTTTTTTTATTATCTTTGGGGTTTTTTTTGGGTGAAGGGTTTCATTTTTTCATGTTGTCTCAAGACAAATGGATTGTGTGAACCCCAGCAATTGTTTTTAAAATGTATTTTTAATTTTTTTTTTTTTTACAGTGTATGAAAAGGAACTACAGATAAAAGACTTATGCATCAGTGATAAATCCAAAAACTCTGAACACATGACATGAGCAGTGCCTGTGACTCCAATTTGTAAAAAAAGAATAAGTTAATTTCTTTATGTTGTCTCAACACAAATCGATTGTGAGGAACCCAGCATTTTTTACAGTACAAGATAAGATAAACAACTAGAGCAGGGGTGTCCAAACTCGGTCCTGGAGGGCCGTGTCCTTGAGAGTTTATCTCCAACTTGCTTCAACACACCTGCCAGCAAGTTTCTAGCACAGGGGTGTCCAAACTCTGTCCTCCAATCAAGCTCTTTCTAGGTATAATAGAAACTTCCAGGTGTGTTGAAGCAAGTTGGAGCTAAACTATGCAGGACACCGGCCCTCCAGGACCGAGTTTGGACATCCCTGCTCTAGTATATCTAGTACAGGGGTGGCCAACCCTGTTCCTGAAGAGCCACCTTCCTGCAGATTTCAGTTGCTACCCATATCAAACACGCCTGAACCAATAAATTAGGACCTGAACACCACGTGATAATTACAGGCAGGTGTGAATAAGTTAACTTAATTTCTTTATGTTGTCTCAATACAAATCAATTGTGTGAAACTTCGCTTTTTTTTTTACAGTATAAGATAACATAAGATAAACAACTACAGAGGAAAAATGTATCCATATAACTCTGGACACATTCGCAGTGATGACTTCAGTTTGTAAAATGGAATAAGTTAACTTAATTTCTTCATGTTGTTTCTTCATTTCGTCAAATCGTTTGTGTGGAGCCCTGAATTTTTAGAGTGATAGATAAGATTAGATGAACAACTACAGAGGAAAGTCTTTTGCATCAGCGATGACTCCAAAACTCTGGACGCATTCGCAGCGGCGGTGACGCCCACCTCCATGTGACCGAGAAACAGGCGCTCAGTGCGGCGCAGTAAGTTTGAGCTTCACTCCTGCAGCCGGAGAGGATGAGGATGAAGATGATGCTGAGATGAGCGAGTAAAACGCAAGCAGAGCGGACTCGCATCTTTTACTACGCAGTGAGCACCTGCTGGCGGCGGTTCTGAGTGCTTGAGCTCTGGGTGTGACGGCTGTCTTTTGTCCACCACCTGCTTCCCATCAGATGAATTACCCGGAATATCTCCTCCACTCAACCGGATCGCGCTGGAATTACATTGGACTCAAAAGTTAGGCGTGTGTTATTCGGCACTCTTGGGGGTTTTTTGGTAACTCATGTGTGTTTGCGTGATTGTTGGTGCTCGTCTGCTGTGATTGAGCGCCAGATGCACGCGCTGTTTGACCGCAACTGGAAAGGGCTGGGAATCGATCTGTCTCCGCTCTCGTCGCCCCGCGCCGCCGCGAGGATGTTCAGCTGCGTCGGGTGTTTTTGGGTTCTCCTGTCCTCCGCCTTGGTCGCGATTTGCAGCTTCAGCTTCATCTCTCCCGCGTGGATAGTGAAGGAGCATCCGAAAAACCATAAGGATTCCGTGAGTTTCGGGCTCCTGTGGCACTGCTCTGAGTCTCTGGATCACATGTACAGATGTTACACCTTTGGCGGGCTGGGCAAATTTCAGGAGATTCCGTCAAGCTCTTGGCAGGTAGGACGAGTTTTGGATGAATGGGAAATATTGGAGGAAAGTACTAAGCTGTAAATGTTGAATGTTTTAGCTGTAAATGTTGAAGAAACCGCAACTTTTGAGTACAACTCAGCCTGACAGAATTAGCCTATACGCCAGTATTCAAGAAGCAACAGTGAATTTTTTTTGATGAGCAACAGAAAATCAGAAAGTTTTATGGTTAAAATAACAGAAAATTTAGAAGTTGATGGCTAAAACAACAGAAAATCTAGAGGTTGATGGTTAAAACATCAGAAAATCTAGAGGTTGATGGTTAAAACATCAGAAAATCTAGAGGTTGATGGTTAAAACATCAGAAAATCTAGAGGTTGATAGTTAAAACATCAGAAAATCTAGAGGTTGATGGTTAAAACATCAGAAAATCTAAAGGTTGATGGTTAAATCATCGCTAAATCTAGAGTTTGATGGTTAAAACAAATAACTGAGAAAAATACCCATTTTACTTTCATATAGAAATTTGCAGTATGGGAATATATTCATGGAACATGATCTTTAGGCTATAATATTTAATAATACAAGGTTATTTTTCTTATCCATATATATGATATTTAAAAAGAAAAATACTTTAATTAATGCATTTAAAGAGATAAAAAGTTGTATAACAAAAGCAAAATTTTTCAATTAATAAACATTAAATTTTAAACACCTTTTATAATTAAACGCTTTAATATTTTTATTACTTTGATTTTTATTTTGCTTGAATGATTTTTTATAATGTTACATATTGATCCTGTTTTCCATCCTGTAAATTTGCCAATATATTTCTTTAAAATTGGCATCAACATCAAATGAATTAAATATGTCAGAAAAACAAAACATTACCTTTTAGAAGAAATGTGTATTTAAAGTAGGACTGCTGTCTGTGTTAGGCTCCACAGCAAGTATTTCTATCATTTTAAAGCCATAATTCACCCAAAAATGAAAATTTGTCACTAATTCTTCAACCTGCACTTGTTTTTGTTTATTTTTTCTGTTGAACACAAAAAAAGATTCTTTAAAGGGTGTTGGAAGCCAGTAACGATTGACTTACATAGTTGAAAAAAACAAAAAACAAATACTATAGTCGTCCATGGTTACAATATTTTTGAAAGCAGCTCACCAGAAGAAAAGAAACTCAATCATGTTTGTGACAAGCGAAGGATGAGTAGATCACAGAATTATCAGTTTTGAGTGAACTATAATTTTAGTAAAGTTTTATATATGCATACATATTTTCATAGGCGAGGCAGTGGCGCAGTAGGTAGTGCTGTCGCCTCACAGCAAGAAAGTCGCTGGGTCGAACCTCGGATAAGTTGGTGGTTTTTTCCGCTGTGGCAACCCTGGATTAATAAAGGTACTAAGCCGACAAGAAAATGAATGAATATATTTTCATTCATTCATTTTCTTTTTGGATTAGCCCCTTTATTCATCTGAGGTCGCCACAGCCGAAAAAAACGCCAATTTATCCAGCACATGTTTTACGCAGCAGATGCCCTTCCAGCCACAACCCATCTCTGGGAAACCTCCATACACACTCACTCAAACTTATACACTACGGGCAATTTAGCCTACCCAATTCACCTGTACCGCATGTCTTTGGACTGTGGGGGAAATCAGAGCACCTGGAGGAAACCCACGTGTATGTAGGGAGAACATGCAAACTCCACACAGAAATGCCAACCGACCCAGCCGAGGCTTTAACCAGCGACCTTCTTGCTGTGAGGTGACAGCACTACCTACTGCTCCACTGCGTTGCCCTATATATAAATGCTTCAGACAAAGGATGTCTGACATTTTGCCTAAAAAATGTTACTTTGAAAATAAAATTAGCTGATAATTCACCCTCAAACCAAGATGTGTGTGACTCTTCTTCAGCAGAACAATAAATAAGTTATTTTAGTTGAAACCCTGTTTTTTGGTGATTCATGTAATGCAAGGAAAACAACATAGGCCTACATTTTGTTACTCCTCTTGACACGACAATGCAATGAGGTCTTGAAGCAAAGCAATCAGTCCGTGACAGAAACTGAAAACTATTTTCAACAGGGGGTCCCAAACTGGGTCCTGGAGGGCTGGTGTCCTGCAGATTTTAGCTCCAACCTACCTCAACACACCTGTGCCGAAGTTTCTAGAAGGCCTAGTACAGGAGTGCTCAACCCTGTTCCGGGAGATCTACCTTCCTGCAGATTTCAATTACAACCCATATCAAACACACCTGTCTGTAATTATCAAGTGCTGATCAGGTCCTATTTAATTCAGTTCAGGTGTGTTTGGTCAGGGTTGGAGCTGAACTCTGCATGAAGGTAGATCTCTGGGAACAGGGTTGAGCAGCCCAGACCTAAGAGCTTGGTTAGCCCAGGTGTGATCGGACTTGGAACTTAACTTTGCAGGACCGAATTTGGGCACCCCAGATTTACAATATCTTTACCTGTTGTCTTGCTTCAAATGCTTCTAATTGTTTGTTAAAGTCCACAATTAAATCTCTATTTTAGGAGGTAACGAATGTGACAACTAAAACAATGCAAAGACGAAGTGCATATAAAAAGTACTTTAAAGTTCAGTTTGCCCCCCAAAAAAAGGAAATTCAGTCATAGTTTACTCATTCTCTACTTGATCCAAACATGTTTGAGTTTTTTTTCTTCTGTTGAACAAAAAGAAAGATATCACGAAAAACTATGAGGAAAAAAAACAACAGCTATTGACTTGCATATTTTAAGTTGTCAATGGCTGCTTTTTTCTCTTCAGAATATCTTGTTTTTTTGTTCAAAGTTCAAGAAATGAGTAGAAGTTTAGAACTACTCGAGTGTGACTAAATGGTGAAGGAGATTTTCATTTTTTATTGAACTATCCCTTTAACTGAATAATCACCTTTAAATTGATTTATATGCTCTAAGCAAATATAAATTATATAATGAAAAGGCAAGGATGACTCATGGCAAATGCCTTGTTCGTGATGGGAAGGGAAAAAAAGGAAATGTTGCATATTTCAGTGCAGGACACAGGAGTTTTTGCTCATTTGACATACATAGCTCTATTCTTAGCAGCAAAGTGCATCAGTTGGTTTAAATAATTCAGAGCCTTTAACCCAAGTCAAAAAGGGACCATTCCAGTAAAAATGTATTGTTTTTTTCTGTTTTGGAAGACATGGACCTTTAGAAATTTATTGATTTTGGTTTTCTTTTTTGGACAAAAAGCTGAACTGAACATTTTGTGCTGAATTTTCTTTTTTTTGATGTATAATGGACAATATTTAAAAAAATGATATTATCTTGGGTGTGACTATACATTTGATCTCTTATTTAGAAAGGTGTTTTTTGGTATTTCTTTTTTTTTTTTTTGGTGGTGGGGGCTGGTAAAGGTATAGTTTACCCAAAAATTTATATTCTGTCATCATTTACTCACCCTTTACTTGTTTCCAACCTTTAAAGCTGCTTTTGGGCATGGCCCGTTCACACCTAAAGAGATGTGCTTAAGGTATTATATGCAGCATCCTTGATTTATTCTCTTAGGTAAGGCAGGATGTTTTCTTAATGTTCATACTTAGAGGTAAAATGTGCTTAAAGCATTATAAAGCTTGAAGCATTATAATCGGTACTTCGGATCAGCCGAGCACCATGACAAGAAATCAGTACTCGGTATGCAAAAATCCTGAAAGGAGCATCCCTATCTTTGACGCGACTCCGCTGTAATACTCCCCCTGGCTGCACAAGACTGATCTTGGTAAGTCAGTAAATACATCCTTAGGAAAAAGAAGTATACTTAAGTAAAGGTCAAGTATAAAATTTTTTTTTATTTAGTAAGCATACTAATATGTACTACTAGTGTACTTGAAATGTTCTTCCAGAAGCCCATTAGGATACACCGCAGTGACAAAAGCTGCACACTTTGTGGATAAAAAAAGATGTAAAAATTAATAATTTTTTTAGCTTGTACAGTTCAAATAATTGTTCACGTTTTTACTGCTGTCATTAAAAAAAACAAATTAACACCATGACTCAGTGTCAGTCTGAACAGCTGCGCTGTGCCACCAAATTCCCCCCCACCCAAATAAAATCTGTAAATCTAGGGGAAACATTAAAGTCAATGGCTGTTTTTTTTTTTCAATCATCATTCAGTATATTTGTGTTTAACAGAAAGAAAGAAACTCAAACAGGTTTGGAACAAACAAGTAATGATGACAATTTTAATTTTTTGTGAACTATCTCTTTAAGACAGTGAGTTTATGCCACCGACTATCAGTTTTATTGTAATATATATATAATGAAACTATATAATTTTTTAATAAACTATAATATTTTGTCACGATTCAGCTGCACATATTGTTTAATTATCATCATCTTGACAATAAAGATATATCTTTTTTTTTAATCAGTGTATGGAACAGCAGAACTGTAAGATCAAAGACTATAGAATACACAAGATATGTCACTCGTTTACTTTTGAATGGGGAAAAGTGTAACAGTCAACATGGCGAATGAAGCCCTGCCTTTTAGTACTGGAGCCAATCAGCGATTGCTATATGGCGAATAAGGCCTGCTTTCCAGTAAAAGAGCCCAATCAGTGATCGCTATAGAATGACAATTCTCCAGGGGAGGGGCTTGGACCAGACATGAGTTTCTGCAGCTTTTCTGTGGTATAAATATTTAGATATTAAACCAAAGAGACAGTTGTTGTTTAATTATATTCGTTATTCGTAAAATGGAATTTAATCGTAAGCTTGGCAAGCAGTTTTGAAGAATTTGACATTTCCCCATTCAAACAGAATTTGTAGGTGTTTCAAAGATGGCCGCTGAGTGAAATGACTTGCCTTAAAGAGAGTTTGATAAGATGCAGTTTTCTCATTAAAGAGCGTTTGGCTTTGAGAACACTACAGCTCTTCCTGAACACCTGTGGTAGTGAAGCGGATTGTTTTGTGTAAGTGGGAAATGTGGATTTATTGTGATGAATGTGCAAAGTGGGCTCATATTGACAGCTCCTGACATAATGAAGATTTATGGATGAAATTCAAATTTTCAGCCCTGTGCAGTGATCAATTGGTTAATTAAACAGAAAAATACACAACATCAAATATGTCTGATCATTTCTAAAAGCGAATGAAAGAAAAGAGGACACCTATTCATTCAAAATCTTTCTTTTTTAACTTTATTACAGTTGTGCTCGTTCAGTATTCAGTTACTTTGTTTTTACTCACAAAGAGGGTTTTCATTCATTTTTAATGATTTTCAGCCATGATCCAATTTCCTAGGACAATGAGGCAAATGTATGTTGTCTGCGAATAAGAAAAATCTTGGTAGAAGCTTCTAGATAACAGCTTAAAGGCTTGAAAATTTTACATATTAAATATATAGCTCAATAAATTCAATACATGTATAAACTTGTGCTCAGTTTTACAGAAATACAAGTAAACGCATAAACAAAATTCCCATAATCAGATATAATTAAGTTCAGTTTCTTAATGTTGGCTTGCATTAACTAACAATGATCTCCAATACAACAATACTAACAAAATTTATGAAGAATTTGAGCCGAAGACACTCACTCACTCATTCATTCATTCATTCATTTATTTTCTTGTCGGCTTAGTCCCTTTATTAATACGGGGTCGCCACAGCGGAATGAACCGCCAACTTATCCAGCAAGTTTTGACGCAGCAGATTCTCTTCCAGCCGCAACCCTTCTCTGGGAAACATCCACACACACATTCACACGCACACTCATACACTACGGACACTTAAGCCTCCCCAATTCACCTGTACCACATGTCTTTGGACTGTGGGGGAAACCGGAGCACCCGGAGGAAACCCACGCGAAGGCAGGGAGAACATGCAAACTCCACACAGAAACGCCAACTGAGCCGAGGTTCGAACCAGCGACCTTCTTGCTGTGAGGCGCCACTGCCTCGCCCAGCCGAAGACACTGTTATGTTAATTTATTTTGTGAAACCAGTCACTGAAAAAAATGTTGGGTTAATCATTTTACCCAATAAAAGGGTTCAAAATATTGGGTCGCTTTGTTGGGTCAAGCTGTGGTCACACCGCATGTTTCTCCCCATAGACTTCCATTCATACGCATATTAAATAAAAAAATGTACAAAGAGCAAAACTCGAAAGAAACAAAAAAAATCTTTCTTTAATATTTGCATGAATATTAATGTATTACCTTTCTGCTTCTAAAGATGTTCGATCTGTTTTATTCAAACACACCAAAATATATTTGCCATATTCACTGAAAAATGGATACAAATATTCATCTTCAAAATAGGGGGTGCTCATTTATGTTGAGCCCTTTACATTCCCTTTCTACCTCTAAAATATACTTTACACAAACCTTTTAATGGTGTTAAATCTAAATGAATAATTCAGCATTTTATTTCTCTTGTTGTCCCAGACGGACATGTATGTAAAGTCCATAGACATGTAGTTCAGCATCTGCTTTGTTTTCATCAGAGTTTCTTCATTTTTGCATCACGCAGCACTCAGAAGCCTTCCTCTTGTTTCCTTAATACCCTAAAGCTCTCTCGCTCGCTCTGTTTTGTCTGAAGCAACCTTGTGCCTTATGATTTATGTATGGATAAAAAAAATTAGCATTTGAAAGGAGATATTAATAAATTGCATTTCTTTGATTTGTGGAGGAATTTGAAGGGCGGAGGATAAAGATGTTGCCCATTCTCAAGGCATTAGAGAGGGAAAGAAAGGAATGGATTTGGGAATGACGTTTGGCAATGATGTGAGTGTTTGTATGTGGGTTTGGCAAAATGCTCCAATACATAACTGAATATACATGGCTCTGACTGCTCAATCATTTATTTATAAGCATTGTTAGCATCACCATCTTTGTTGTTTTGGAGGTGAATGGTAATGAGTAAGGCAAGATGTACGCAATAATAATAATAATAATTATATATATATATATATATATATATATATATATATATATATATATATATATATTTTTTTTTTTAATATTTATATATATATATATATTTATATATATTTATATATATATTTTTTTATTTATATATATATATATATATATATATATATATATATATATATATATATATATATATATATATTTATTTATACATATATATATATATATATATATATATATATATATATATATATATATATATATATATATATACACTGCCTTTCTACATCTTCCTTTCTTCGTGTGTTCAATACCTTTTTTCTGTTTCATTTCAATTTTATTATTCATGTTTTCTTTTTCAAACTTTGATTTGTCTTCATTTCATATATGGGTTTATTTGGTTGTTTTCAACATCTGGTGAAAAAAAAAAAAAAAAAAAAAAAAAAATATATATATATATATATATATATATATATATATATATATATATATATATATATATATAATTAAATTATTTTTATTTACATAATGAAGACTATATGCAGTGTTATTTTACATTCTATTATTCAGTTGGTGTCTGAATACTCTGTGACTCCCCACAAAACCATAATGAACTGTTTATTTCACTTTTGTATCTTTGCTCTATTGTATATACAGTTGAAGTCAGGGCAATTTTAAGGCTTTACTAGGTTATTATGGTTTGTTCTGAAGACTTTTGATTTAAAAAGGGGGCTAATAATATTGGCATTAATGTAAAAAAATAAAGAATAAAAAATGCTTTTATTCTAGCCGAAATAAAACAAAAAAGTCTTTCTCCAGAAGAAAAATTATTATCAGAAAATACTGTGAAAATATTATTGCTCTGTTAAACATTATTTGGGGAAATGTTTTAAAAAATAAACAAATATTCAGAGGAGGACTAATAATTTTGATTGTATTTGTGCTTGTGATTTGTTTGTTATATTTTATGCAGATGCACTCCTCAATAAAATCATCCTAATCAATCTAAAACTATACATTTTTTTTCATAAAGAGCTGTTGAAGTAATCTGGTAAAATTGCATTGTAGATACACTATACACATTGTGTGTGTAATTAGACATTTTGTACTGTTCGTAACTGTACTTTTGCACTTGTGGGTCAGTTTGGGATAATGATCTGTTCACACTCCAAATCTGATTTTGGCAACATTTATAACAGCAGTGTGAACAGCCGTGCAGAAAAATCAGATCTGAGAAAAAAATCTAATTTGAGCACTACGCCTTGCAGTGTGAACGTAGCCTTTTTTTCAGCAATATTGTTTAGCCCTAGTTCTAGTTTTTGCAGTATGAACATGCAGAAACTTCAGTCAATAGTTCTAGGAAGTATAGTTCTAGCATCTTGATTGGGACCCTACATAGAAGCAATCTAGCATGCACATTTGCAGGTACATTGGAAGGAAACGATGTTTTTTTCTCCACTGACATGCTTTAGTGCCTCAGCCACATTAGTTTTCCTGGAGTTAGCATCACTCAAAGGAGAGATCTATCTCTCTTTTTTTCTCTCTGCTCTACACAGATTTGCTGACACGGGCTGTTGTCATGCATGACTGGCCGCCGCTCTCAGGTTTTGGGTGGTCCCGTGTTAAGTGTTGTGCCCACTCGGCCATCAAGCCATAAATACTGTACTTTTTCATCACGCCGTCATGGTCCTGCCTCGACTCATTTGTGTGCAGATTATTCCATTTATTTTAAGACCCCCCGTCACACGTCCCATACACGTACGCACACTCATGTTTCTCAGCATGCCCACTGCCCTCTTTTTGTGTAGACGGCGAAGGCTCGTGGGGCTTGTGTTTAGGTTCACAGCATGAAAATTTGATGGCGTTTCATAACTAATGGTTCTGCAGTATTTTGAAGAAGTGATGTGGATGAACCAACTAGTTTAACTGGCTTTGAATAGATTTTTGATTGTTTATTTTATATGTACATCTCTTATTTCTGTCCTTATTAATTAAATGTCCTTAATGAATTTTCATCAGCTTAGTCCCTTATTTATCAGGGATCGCCACAGAGGAACTAACCGCCAACTATTTCTGCATATGTTATACACAGTGGATGCCCTTCCAGGCGCATTCTAGTACCGAGAAACACCCATACACACTCACATTCTCACACACACGCATACACTACATCCGGAGCACCCACATCAACACAGGGAGAACATGCAGACTCCACACAGAAATGCCAACTGGCCCAGCCGGAACCCAAACCAGCGACCTTCTTACAGGCAACAGTGCTAGTGCTTTGCATTGTAAATATTAAATAAAAGTTTAAAAGGTATTATTTTTATTCCATATATTAAGTTTTTGGCTGCACGGTGGCGCAGTGGGTAGCACGTTTGCCTCACAGCAAGAAGGTCGCTGGTTCAAGCCTCAGCTGGGTCACTTGCCGCATCTATGTGAAGTTTGCATGGTCTCCCAGTGTTCGCGTGGGTTCTCAGGGTGCCCAAATGTCCAGAGACATGTAGGTGAATTGGGTAGTCTAAATTGTCCGTAGTGTATGAGTGTGTTTGGATGTTTCCTAGTGTTGGGTTGCAGCTGGAAGGGCATCTGCTGCGTAAAACATATGCTGGATAAGTTGGCGGTTCATTCCACTGTGGCGACCCCGGATTAATAAAGGGACTAAGCTGACAAAAAAAATGAATAAATGAATATCAAGTTTTTAATCACTCCCAAAATTCATTTCACAATCATTTTGCTTAAATACGCAGATTTTTTTTACCCAGATTCTGTTTGGCCCTAGTTATGAGTAAGGCCATAGAGTATTGTAACTAAAAACCTAATTTATGAAATAAAAAAATAAGTTTTTAACTTTTATTTAATGTTTATAATTCAAATTTAATTAGATCCACTTATTTGGTAAACAAAGCAAGTCTCTTATATAATATCTTTACGTAAAGACAGAAAATATGACTTTACAACTGTACTGTAAATAAATCATATCAGCATTTTCATTTTAGTCAATAATATTACTGAAATTAATTTAAAAACTGAATAAATAGGCGACATGGTGGCTCAGTGGTTAGCACTGTCGCCGCACAGCAAGAAGGTCGCTGGTTTGAGTCCTGGCTGGGTCAATTGCCATTTCTGTGTGGAGTTTGCATGTTCTCCTCTTATTCACGTGGGTTTCCACCGGGTTCTCTGGTTTCCCCTGCAGTCCAAAGACATGTGCTATAGGTGAATTAAATAAAGTAAATTGGCTGTAGTGTATGCGTGTGAATAAGTGTGTATGGATGTTTCCCAGTACTAGGCTGCAGCTGGAAGGGCATCCGCTGTGTAAAACATATACTGGATAAGTTGGCGGTTCATTCCGCTGTGGTAACCCCTGATGAATAAAGGGACTAACCCGAAGGAAATGAACTACTAAATAAATATAAATTTACACAAGTAAATCAATAGACTCAATGATGGGTTAAAATCGGCAGAAATCTGCAGATTCCATGAGCCTACTCATCACTAACCTCAAATAACAAGCATTTTCTTTAAAGATGCAGTATGTAAGTTTGAAATCAAGTGTTTGAACTAGGTATTGCACTCCTGGATCAAACACACCCAAGGAGAACAGGATGAACTATGATCACCTCAGGCACACCTCATGTGCTTTATTCAGTGTTAAATGCTAATAATGTCAGTTTGAATTGCATTTTACATTACCTCAGATCTGGAAAATAAAATAAACCTGGTGAAATTAAACTTTAGAACTGCGACTCAAATATCAGTCATTCAGCATGTACATATAATAATGTTAGAGGTTTAATACGTATTCATTCGTTTATAAACCTTATTATTTCAAGAGTGAGTGCATATTCTGCGCTTCTGAATGTCTGTATTTAAATTTCTGTCATGTTTCGTCTGGTGCAAACAGTCTAAATGCTTTTCACTCCAAATCCCGTCATGTAGCCTGTTGTTTGGACACAGTTACAATCTGACCTGCTCACCTAATGTTTACGTTAATAATATTTATTTTATTTGCTATATGCCAATCTCTTGTGAAACTCTGAATCTGTGTCTCATTTTGGAGTTTGCTACTGTCCACCGGAGGTCACATTTCAGTCGCAGACACATGCTTTGAGAGCCTTCGTGACTGAATGAATCAAATACTCAGTTTTCCACCAAGGCAACTCAGGCTGCTGAAATATAATTGGCTAAACTGTCATTGGGTGGGTTAAAAGAACCAAAACAAAGACAGACGTTCCAGCACGGAAAGCAAATTTTTTAAGCCGAATATCTGACTTCAGCATTGTTTTTCAGATAAACAAGAATGTTCACTTTCCCAGAGATGGGTTGCGGCTGGAAGGGCATCCGCTGAGTAAAAACTTGCTGGATAAGTTTCATACCACTGTGGCGACCCCGGCTTAATAAAGGGAATAAGCTGACAAGAAAATGAATGAATGAAGAATGTTTACTTAGCATGTTTCTTAATTATCTGCAAACATATTATAGTTTTCTTTTGCTTTAGAAGAGTCAAAATCTTACACACAGCACCTTTAAGTACGTGTACATCCGCATTCACATACTTGAGTATAAATGTAGTGCGGCGCCAGCATTAGCGAATGTTGCTAACATCAACCTCAAAGTCATGGGTTTGATCCTTTGGGAATGCTCGAGCTGATTAAATTTATATCTTGATTTAAATTTAATTTTCTTTCGATTAAAGTATCTACCAAATGCACAAAAAATGCTGTTGTTTTTCAACATGCTTAGTAAAACATGTCGTCTTTGTGTCTTTCTTGATGGATTTTCACATTCAGTACATTCCTCACTATTGAATCAGCAAAACCTGATCTTCTTGCTTGGTGCCTACACACTGTTGTTCATCTTCTGAAAGTTCCCCGTGTTGCATTATAGAGGCATGTTCTGAGTTCCCAGTCATGCTCTCTGTGTTTGTTTCCATGCTTTCAGACTCTGTTGTTTCATGTTGGATCTTTTGTGATTCTCTTTGCCTCCGTCATCTTCATGTTTCTAAGCCCCCGTGAGCCAAAAGGCACATGCAAGACTGTGGATGCTGTCAGGCAGCAGTCGTGACTGAGCCGTTACTTCTGTCTTGCTCCTGACAGAGGAGATATTACAATGAAGAAAGTTCTGCAATAGCTGTATATTTATATCCTGCTTTTACAGTGATCATTAGCTATGGATCTGTTCACCTTTTTTATGCCCACTTTGAAGTAATGCATAAAAAAAATGCTTAATAGGAACAACAATATGGACAAACATTTTTAAAATGCGCATAAATATTTTGAATTAAACTTTCTATCTCATAAGGTAAAAAATCTGCATAAAGTACTATAGAAACTCACACAAAAATCATACTGTCTTACGCCCCATTCACACTGAGCTTCAGCTGCAACGCTTGACAGGGCGTGTCTGAAGTTGGGGCTGACACAATCATCATAGCAGTCAACAAAATTGATCAGCAAACGGCTACTGTCTGAGCTGGTGCATTTGCATACAGCGATCTGATTGGCTGATGCTTCCGTCTGCGCCTGAAAAGTTGAGCAAGTCCCAACTTCTGCAGTGAGCAACGCTTCTGAAGCGGCACCAATGGATCCACAATGCAATTCGGCAATGCTTGATGTCACCCATTCAAAGTGAATGGGAAGCGTTGAAGCTGACGCCCCGTGTGAATAGGGCATTTTTTTTGTTGTTAAATCAAATTAACTTTTTTAGTCATCTCAACTTGCATCAATCAAACTGACTAAAAATATTAAGTTAAGCCTTGTATAACTTAAATAATAAAAAAAAATCTGATTAACTCATAAAAATAAGTTAAAGCAACATAAAAATATTTGTTGTCTTGGCCTTTTGTCATTAGTTTTTATTGTATAACATCCAGCATACCAATCAAAATGTCATCAAAGTTCCTTTAAGACCAGGGCCGGCGCGTCCATAGAGGCGACCTAGGCGGCCGCCTAGGGTGGCAGAATAGAGAGGGCGGCGTCCCAGACACTACCTTCACCTCTCGCGCCCTCAGTTATATCCGCGTCTAGGGCGGCGTCCGCGACACTACCCTCACCACCCGCGCCCTTAGTTGTATCCGCGTCTAGGGCGGCAGAATAGAGAGGGCGGCGTCCGCCACACTACCCTCATAACCGCGCCCTCGGTTATATACACGTCTAGGGCAGCATCCGCGACATTACCATCACCACCCGCGCCCTTAGTTATATCCACGTCTAGGGCGGCAGAATAGAGAGGGCGGTGTCCGCGACAGCTCCCTCGCCCCCATCTCTTTAAGGTTGTGGGCGACGTGACTGTCCTTTGCCTAGAGCGGCAGTTCAGCTTGCTCCGGCCCTGTGTAAGAGTCATTTCACTCTGCGGTCATCTTTGAAACACCTCTCGTGCAATATGTTTGGGAATTCTGTCTGAATGGGGAAACATCACATTCTCTAAAACTGTTTGCCAAGCTTGCAATTACATTTATATATTTGGATTCACCAATAAAATGAAACAACAATTCTTATAAGTTTCATTTCTAAATGGTCGAATCAAACAAAATAGACATTTTTGAGGTTGCCCATGTGCATGTGCACTCAACAGGAACGAGATCACACCGACCTCGGTCGTTCTACACATTATCACCCTCTGGATAATGATTGTCTGATCGCGCTGCTCTTCTAAAGTAACTCACAACTTGGTCTTAATGGTGAATCTCCTCCAGAAATGACAACGACTCTTTGTTTTCAAGTTTATGGGCATTTGAGTAGTTGCTGTCATGTGATGTGTGTTTGACAGGACGGACTGTACCTCACGTTCATTTCATACAAATTACAAATCCAGAAAACTTTTGTTTTTAAGTGTAGTTGGTTCATTTAAAAGATATTTATTAGATATTTTAAGCTTTATGTGGATATATTTCTTATGTCTGTGAAGCAAGTATTTTGCTTAGATTCCAGTGTATTTGTTGACCACAAAAACTGTCATAAAAGCACACGTCTGGTCCGAGCTTCTGCCCTGGAGAAACATCAGTCTATAGCAATTGATGATTGTCTCCTGTACTAGTAGGCAGAGCTTCATTCGCCATATTGCCCGTTACACTTTTCCCCATTCAAAACTATACAAGTGATTTCTTGCGTATTCTAGTCTTTGACGTCATGTGATTTTTGTATCAACAGATCATGTGATTACCAAAATTGGGTCGCCATAAATGGACAAATCAGCAAACAGACCACATTGCAAAACATCTGAAATGTAATTTTGGCCATTCTAAAATGCATCAGCCAACGTTTGTCATCAAAGAGATTTTGGCATTATTTCCTCCAAAAAAGTCTTGAGAGTCTGCTCTCCCAAAGGTCCTCCAAAAGCCACTGTGCACTAATTGTGTTTTGTTTTTGTCCACTGAGATGCAAGTAATTTATTATACAAGTAAAAAAGCCCACAGTGGCCTCTCCTACTGACACAATTTCATTTCTCTTTTTGATAGTTGGTGACAGTTTATCAGGAATGATTTTGTTCTCTTTGACTTATTAGATGGGAATTGGGCTTTATTCACAAATGTTTTCTGTAATCCAGTTTTGCACATAAGTTTAATTTGCATCTTTGGATGGGAACATAGTTTTAGTAAGAACTATGCTAACAGTAGAAGCCGGTGATTGAAGTTTGAGATGTAAAAAAAGTTTGTGAACCAAATTAAAAGATTTATGAAGTCTACTTTGTTGATTTTTATTGGCAAGTTGTATCCAGCCAGTTTTTCATCTTCTTCTTCGGATGCCTGGATGCCTAAAAGTAAAAAAACTCATAATCAGTAATAGACCTTCTTTCTGTCAGTGTTGTAGTTCCCCGTGGGCACAAATGTGGCATTGACGGGTTGACTTATTAGATCTTGTTGTTGAGGAAGCTGCCCTGGGCTTCGATGGTCGGACAGCGATGAATTCTCTGAAAGACCAGGGTGTGGATAAAGTTGTGCTTGCTAAATGGTGAAATATCATTCAAGTTGTTAAAAGCGCATGTGATTGTAACCGATTTAACTCTTTACAGCGAGTGCTTTGCTTTTGTTTTAACTTGTGCAGTGATCATGTATTGACTTTAATTGACTTAATTCTTTTCCTCAAAGGAAAATAAAGTTACAAACAAAGGTATGTTAAGTGACAAGACTTTTGTCTTAGGTAAAATAAGCATAATCTAGAGGCCTTTGCCTTTCAGTTAAGTTACTTCCGATATCAAATAATCAACTAGTAGTCAAGTTTTTTTTTTTTTGTGGTTCCTAAAACAAGACTTTTGTCAGGTACTGTACGGTAGTTGTCTGGCTATCGTACATAAAATCATTGCGCCTGCTGCAGCCATGGTGTGACAACAAAGTTCAGTTCTGTTCAAGTGTAGATTTTAGCTATATTAGAATAAAAATTTGCAACTTTTCATTTTCTGTCAGTTTTAGTATGCGGTGTAGCAACAGAAGTGTCAAGCTTTAAATAGGAAAATCATTGATCATCTTTTACATTTTTTTTGCAAGATGCTAATGGTCTATACCGATTCAATGCTTTATGCTAAGTTAAGCTAAAAGTGCTCCTGTTAGACCCAGAGATCGATCAGCTGAGTGAATTTAAAAATGGAAAAACACAATTGTTTAACTGTAAAATGAGCCTTTTTCCAAAAAAGTGGAGTTTTCATTTAAGAGTGAGCTTATTGGAACCTAATTTTAACCTACAGATCAACTTCTGTCAGTTTCATGATTGAACTAGACATCTATAGTTTTTATTTAAAATTTCAAGAAATCTTTAACATACCCTATGAACCCAGTTTGAACTCCTCTGTTCTGGGATGTTTTGTAAATGTAATGCACTAGTTGCTCAGCTCACAGTTCACAGAACAGCTCTTTGCCTCACTCACACTTTCCATTTGCTCTCTCACAAGCACACATCTATTTTTTTTTTCTTTTCTGGAGGTCCTTGTAGTCTCTATCTTGTGAAGGCAGCAGTAATTTCCTGCATCTGAACCTGTTAAGGGTTCTCAGCCCGTGGAACCAAACCACTGAAGCTGTGAGTTTTATCATGGCCGCCACATTGCTGTCTAATGAAATGATGGATGAAGCCTAGTTTCTCCCTTTCCCTCTCTCTCTCGCAAAGAGCAAAGCAGAAGCATGGCGGTCCCAGCAGAGAGAACCCACATATTAAACTGGCACAGGGGCCAACGGATCAGCTGTCAGGCTGAGAGATATACAACACCCAGGATCCATGCGTTCATACAGAGAGCAGGGCGGCGTCAGGGGAGCGAGCCTTCAGATCGAAGCCAGTCACTCAGTGCACATGACCTGAGGTTTTTCTTACTGCAGATTTACAAGCCCATAGACAAAGATCTCCTCCTCAAGTTCACATTTTCCCTGTAGACTCTATTTTGTGCATTCTATATTAAAGGGCTGGTTGCTTTGCTGCAATGTTCCAGAATTTGAAATATTTGGGCTTTTACTTACTTTCCTTCATCTATGGTAAGCTGCGTTGACACAAGCTACACTGCAGAAGATAAATAAATATTAATTGAATTAAGTTTGTTCCTGCCAATTATTTTAGATCTATAATCACAATGTAATTTCTCATCAGCATCATAATTTTGTACTGTTTTGACCCTCCTGATCAGGGCACACAGTTTGAATCTGTGTGTGTCAGATTCACCAGCTAGTGTGCCTACAAGTCACACTAGAGGGCACTACACACATCAATTCTGTCACTCACCTGGACTACATGTCCCATAATGTTTTGCACCTTTACAGCTGATACACTGCACTGGACTAATTCATTGATTATCAGTGCATTCTGTCATGGAAAATTTTGTATCTTTGTAAAAAGTGGTATAGAAATATAGAATAATTGAATTTAAATGAATTGACTAAGGGGTAGCACGGTGGCTCAGTGGTTAGCAATATCACCACACAGTGACAAGGTTGCTGGTTCCAGTCCCGGCTGGGCTAGTCGGTGTTTCTATGTGGAGTTTGCATGTTCTCCCCATGTTCGCACAGGTGCTTCGGTTTCCCCTACAGTCCAAAGACATGCGTTATAGGTGAATCGTGCAAACAAAATTGGCCCTAGTGAATGAGTGTGCGTGAATGAATGAGTGTATGGGTGTTTCCCAGTACTGGGTTGCGGCTGGAAGGGCATCCGCCGCATAAAACATATGCCAGAATAGTTGACTGTTCATCCTGGTTTGGCGACCCCTGATAAATAAAGGACTAAGCTGAAGGAAAATAAATGAATTTTTACTAAAATCACAATGCAATTTCTTATCAGCATCATCATTTTGTTCTGGTTTGACCCTCTTAATCAGGCCACATGGTTTGAATGTGTGTGTCACAATCACAAGCCGAAGTGCCTACAAGCCACACTAGAAGGCACTATACACATCATTTCTAACACTTACCTGGACTACACTTCCCATAATGTTTTGCACCTATACAGCTGATTCACAGCACTCGACTAATTCATTGATTATCAGTGCATCCTCTCATGGAAAATTCCAAACGACTTTGTAAAAAGTTGTACAGAAATAAAGAATAGTTGAATTTAATTGAATTCACTAAGGGGTAGCACGGTGGCTCAGTGGTTTTCACTATCACCGCAGAGTGAGTTTGCTGGTTCGAGTCGAGTTGGTGTTTCTATGTGGAGTTTGTATGTTTTCCCCTTGTTCGCACAGGTGCTACGTTTTCCCCACAGTCCAAAGACATGCATAATAGGTGAACTGGGGAAACAAAATTGGCCGTAGTGCAAGAGTGTGTGTGAATGAATGAGTGTATGAGTGTTTTCCAGTACTGGCTTGCGGCTGGAAGGGCATCCGCTGCATAAAATATATGGCGGAATAGTTGGCTGTTCATTCGGCTGCGGCGACCCCTGATAAATAAGGGACTAAGCTGAAGGAAAATTAATGAAATGAATGGATTTTTACTGTTTTTCTAAGGCCAGATATTATCTAGATTTTTACATTCAAAATCACAACGTAATTTCTCATCAGCATCATCATTTTGTACTGGTTTGACACTCATAATTAGGCCACATGGTTTCAATATGCGTGTCACAGTCACCAGCTGGAGTGCCCTCAAGCCACACTAGAGGGCATTACACACATCACCTCTGTCACTCACCTGGACTACACTACCCATAACGTTTTTCACCTCTACAGCATACACTGCACTGGACTAATTCATTGATTATCAGTGCATTCTTTTACGAATACTTTCCCTTTATTTTACCTTGTTTTTCTCATTGGTATGTTTTTGGTTTGTGGTAATTTTTTTGTCTGCCCCTGTGTCATGAACTGCTTTTTGTGGATTACCCCTTATACCGCTGTCTGCCCCTTTTTTTGACCCCTGCTTGCTAGACTGCTCTTGTAATAAATGTTGCACATGGAACGTCAATGCTATTGTATGCCCATTCATAAAAATGTGACAGATTGTAGAAGAAAAAGAAAACTGGTGTGACTGGCTTACGAAAGCACAGCTGTGTGTACACACCAATGTAAACGTTTGCATGTATGTTTGGCAGCCTACATGCTTCATGGGTAGAGGCTGCTGTGATTTAGGTTAAAAATATTAATGCAGAGTACATACAGTATTAAACAGTTGTTCAGAGTGTTGTGGTGCAACAGTACTGTCGGAACAACATCATCTTTTAGTTCTAGTCTTGAAATCTTGCTTCAAATAGTGTCTTGTTTGTAAAACATAAGCATCAGCAGTAAAATTATGTGGTGTTCTTTAAAAATAACCTGTAAAAACAATCTGTATTTTTTTTGCCAAACTGGCTTCAGTACAAGCTGATTGCTTTTTACCCACATGTAAAATACTACAGTAATTCTTTAGTATGTAGTGTATATATAACTATTTTAAACACTATGTTGTTTTTGAACCACACTATAATAAATTATAAGGGCGGCACGGTGGCTCAGTGGTTAGCACTGTCGCCTCACAGCAAGAAGGTCGCTGGTTTGAGTCCTGGCTGGGTCAGTTGGCATTTCTGTGTGGAGTTTGCATGTTCTCCCCGTGTTCATGTGGGTTTTCTCCCGGTGCTCCGGTTTTCCCCACAGTCCAAAGACATGCACTATAGGTGAATTGAATAAGCTAAATTGGTCGTAGTGTATGTGTGTACTTGGATGCTGGAAGGGCATCCGCTGCTTAAAACATATGCTGGAATAGTTAGCAGTTCATTACACTGTTGTTACCTCTGATTACCACTGAGAAGTCGGAGGAAAATGGATGAATATTATGCTATTTACAACTCTATTAATGAATGCTATAGCATAATGTTGCATTAATTAGTAAACTGATCAACTGTAAAAAAAAAAGTAGTATACTTTAATTTTTACTATTGTAAACCGTGATGTATTGTTGTATAAAATATCATAGAAAAATGTATTGTATTTGGGTAGTTTGTTTATCTTACTATAATTGTTGTATTACCATAGCAACTATAGAATTACCATTACATATTAATTACTATACTAAGTACTATAATATTTGTTTCATATGGGTAGACAGAGTTCTAAAACTTATCACACTGTAGCAGCGCAATATGGCTGTATATCGGCACTTAGTGTCCCACCAGTGCTAATATACAGCCATATTGCACTGCTACGAGTGTGATATTGCATTTATACAACAGTTCGATGGCATAATCGTGTGTATGAAAAAAGAAAACCAAACATGGAGATTTTAAAAACTCTTTTGTATGAGGAGCTACTTTCTTCCACCATTCATTCACATCTGTAGTTGGCGTCAGAACAGCAGAAGCCGTTGCTACTTCACAAACATCACTTTAGAGCAGGGGTCTCAAACTCAATTTACCTGGGGGCCGCAGGAGGCAAAGTCTGGGTGAGGCTGGGCCGCATAAGGGATTTCACCAAAAAAAAGTCCTCAAATGTCATTATTAACAGTTTTAATTATTTCTTCTGAACATGAAGTGTCCTGAACATTAATAGAACATTGAGTGAAGATTATAAACAGTTCTTCTGAACATGGCATCTTTTGCCTACTTCTTGCTGCCAGAGACTTGACAGCGCTTCTTCTCACAAATCTGAACCACATTTGGCTTTAGAGCGGAAGCAGCTGAGACCCTCAGGGTGGTGGGGGGGATTGATGCGTGCGTACTTAAGAGCGGTGTTATCGCGCGCGTACTGATCAGCTGTGTTGTCGCGCGCCTACTGAAGGGCGGGACCAAAGGTGTGCCGCGTCGCAGGGGGCACTTTTGATCATTTTGGAAGGTGCAGATCTGCAGAGTGGATGCGCGCGTACTGAAGAGCGGTGTTATCGCGCGCGTACTGATCAGCTGTGTTGTCGCGCGCCTACTGAAGGGCGGGACCGAAGGTGTGCCACGTCGCGGGGGCACTTTTGATCATTTTGGAAGGGCACTTTCTATCCAAGACTAAAAAGGGCATGTGCACTGCACAGGTTGAGCCCTATGTGTGCACGTGCCTGCCCTCACCTAAAAAAAGGCGTATATATGTATAAATAAAACACCCCCACCCCACTCCAGTCACATCAGTCTGTACCAGTCTGTATTTACCTATAACATATATAAGATGCAGGCTGTAGCTAGGTAGGTGGCAGGCTGCAGATAGGTAGCTAAGTGGCGGGCAGGGGCGGGAACAGCTTACCTTGGTTCTGGCCGGCGCGAGTTCCCTCCTAACCCGCCCCTTTGTTTACACGGCGGGCGGGGAATGCCAGTGACCGATGTGTACGGATAGAATCAGCGGAGCGAGGAGCGCTCTCTCTCCCCTCTCCGCTGATTCTGTCAGTGTACAGCGGTCGGCGCGGGCCACAAAATATTGCACTGAGGGCCGCAAATGGCCCGCGAGCCGCGAGTTTGAGACCCCTGCTTTAGAGCTAGTATTTGAATGATTTTCTAGCTTAATGTCTAAAGTGATGAAAAAACAGGTGCTTTTTCTCCCATTTTAGGATTATAAGGCTGAACGGCATGAAATGCCATCAGTCTACAAAGATTTCCCTGTATTTCTGTTGCAATTGGGATATCATAATAATTAACCCAGGAAAAGCCAAAGCAAAGCAAACACTACCAGATTACTATGGTATAAATACAGCACTACAATATACAAAAGAGAGAGATCGACTTAGAAAGTTACTTACCTGTTTTACAATGATTTGATCAGCTGTAGTTTGAGATTACGCTGAGTTTTTCTGGTCTAAGGACTTACAGTATGTGGTCTCTGTTGCCATCTTGTGGCGAAACCATCTTTGCTTAGTATGACAGGCTGATGGATGCCGACGTGCATCACAAATCATAAATATTTAAAAGAGGCACTATAATTAAAAGCAAACTGCATAGTTGCAGTTTAAACAATTACATTCTTGCCTAAAAAAGCTTTAAAAGAACATTATTTTTCCCAACAGCAGTAATATTTGTCAAACTGTAAGGAGTTTATTGATCTGCTTTCACTCTGTGCGGAGTAATACAGAAGGATGAAGAGGCTGTACTAGTGCTGTTATTACAAAATGTTGCACCACAATAAGCCAATCAGATTTGAGAATCAGACAGTACTGTTGCATAAAGTACAATAATGTCAAACAATCAAGGGAAATTTTGATTTCTCAATAGACACATCAAATTATATATTTTTTATTTAAATACTATATAACGCAAAAAGCTTAATAAAATCAGATTCCTCTAGGGTTATATACCTTTACGAGCAGAACCACACAGTTCTCTTGTTCCTGTCAGGACATTGAACGACTGAACAAAGCCTCTGGCTAATGGAAATATGCTCTCTTTGTGTGCAGTGGTAGCTCACAGTGATAAGGTAAGAGGTATGTATATAGGAGTTGTGTTTGTGGAACAGGGCTCCAGGGTGGAGTTACCACCAATCAGATCAGCTCCAGAGAGGATGGGGAAGCAAATTAGTGTCATTCCCATTTACTCGCTTTCTGTTTTTTCTTTTAGCCTTGTTTACGATTAGTATTAACAGTCATCTCTGGTGATTTGACCACTGGGGGGTCCGTTAAAGGAATAGCTCACCCAAAAATGAAAATATAATCACTATTTAATCATCCTCAAGTTTCAGGAACCTTTCTGAGTTTCTTTATTCTGATGAACACAAGAAGATACTTTTTTTAAAAAACTTACCATTAAAGGGCACATAGTTTACCCCTTTTTTATGATTTAATATTAATATAATGGTTCTTCTGAGTGTACCAGTTTAGGTTCAGTTCAACACACAGTTCAGATGTTTTTATTATAATGTGTTAAAAAGTGTCATGTTGGGGGAGTTTACACAGGTTGCTGTTTTAGGGGCGTGTTGCTTCAGAGTTTCGGCTTCCTGCCCAACGTAGAAAGGGGGCGGAATCAAGAGCTCCCACGCTCTGTGTTTGCAACAGACAGGCTGACAGACAGAGAGAGAGAGAAGCTAAGCTAAGCTAGGATGAGCATTCAGCCTTACATGTACAACTTGGAACACAGACCAAGCAGAGAGTACAAAATAATTTGTTTCTTTGTATACTCTCGGTGTAAAAGTGCTGAGCTTGTACACCGAGACTAATAACCACACACACTGAATTAACTTTGACTGAGGCACCGGATGTGCCGCGACACGGCACACCAGACACTCAGGGACGCAGCAGTAACATGAAGTGTCCTGAATCGTCGCGCCACGCATTCCAGAACTCCAAACACAAGCCCCCACCAGGGCAAACACAACCAGTAGCGGCGAGCCGCTGACCCGAAGCTCCGTTGCAAGCACCCCGACAGAAACCCACGCCCAGAACTCCGAAATGCACAGCGCTGCGCCACGCAAAAGATACAAGCAATAATTCCGATTACAGCGATAATTTGGAGAATATTGATCTTGTGTTGAGCCCAATGAGCTTTTCATCAACAAAATAGAGCACGAGCATTCCTTTAGTGATATCGGTTAGACTCACGCTGAAAATGGCGGACGTGCAACAAGAAACTGGGAATATGATCGTGATGCGAGGCTGTCAATCAATATTGGTGGGCGGGGGGACCACTCTCCTTCGTAAAGTTGCGGTCGGTCTGAAAATCGCTCCAATTGGTCCACCGTTTTTATGTTGTTAAATTGAAAAAAAGGACTGTATGTGTCTTTATCACCCCAATATGACGGTCTATACACTATACTTGCACACGTGTCTGTCCAAACAGCTTGAAAAGTAGATTTTCACCATTCCCTTTAAGTAAATAATAAAAGTAATCCATTGACTTCCATAATATTTGTTTTTCCTTCTATGGAAGTCAATTGATGAAGTCAATGAAAGTATATGACAATGATTTCTTAGAAGCATTTAAATATTTTCCATTATAGTATATTGAAATTTAACTCTGCTCATAAAGATGTTAACACAAAGTGTAAATATTGTTTTCAGTTGTAGGAATGAATATTTTAAAGTTAGCAGGTAAAAAAAAGTTTCAAATTTTTGTGGGTTTCAGTTTCAGTCACAAGCATGACAGTCTAAATGTGAACAATCATGAGAATCATGACATGAGGGCCTTTTGACCTCAGATCAGGTCAGAGCAGATCTCAGTGACCTCACCTCGTCTCAAGACCGCGCTCCCTCAGGAACTGAAAACAAGAAGCTCTAATTGCTGCAAGAGCATCTGAATGCAAAGAGAAGCGAGTGACATTGGGAGTTCAGCTTTTGATGGGATTTAATCTGGCTGTGGTTTATTGATAATACGCAGCCCATATTAAAATGGTTTTGGACTCCTCTGGGAGCAGCAGTGAGAGGATTGTGGATGAGAGAGAGCTCAGCGTCAGCATCTGTGGCAGAGATATGGCGACAATTTGGATTGGATGGCATTCTGGCACGACAGATAACAGTAAATAATAGAGACTGTGTTCTCACTGTAGTTGAGAAACTGTGATCAGAATCCTGGTTGCTGCATTAAAACATCACAAACTACAATGATCTCCCGGAGTATAAAAATTTTCAGTTTACAGCAGAAGTATCTACTGTATCTGTCTGGCTGACTAGCTACTGTACCTATCTATCTAACGATCTTTCTATTTATTTAGCGGTCTCATTTTATCCTATTATATCCATACATCCATTCACGCTTCCTCCCAATACTTTCATTGTTCTTTGTCCTTGTATTCTTAACATTCTGTCCAAATGCCTGCCCATCGATCGCTTTCCATCCATCCATCCATCCATCCATCCATCCATCCATCCTTCCTTCTTTCCATCTATACCACTCGTTTGTCAATCCATTCTTTACATTCTGTCCATATGCCTGCCCATTGATCCACATCCATCCATCCATCCATCCATCCATTTATCCATCCATCCATATCATTAATTTGTTCATTCATTCTAAAGTTTCTATCCATCCCTCTATTCTTCCATCAATTATCTAACATCCATCCTATTCAATGGACATCCATCTATCTATCCTATTAAATCCATCTTTCCGTCTGTACCTCCCTTCCATTCATTCATCCATCCGTCCATACATCCAATTACTTTAATATATTCTGTCCCTTTCATCCATCCTATTCAATGCCTATCCATCTATCCTATTAAATCTGTCCATCCTTTACTCCGTCCATCTGTCTGTTCTATTCATCTGTCCATCCATTTTGCCATCATCAATAAAAACCATTTCATCCATCCGTCTATCCATCCATTTGTCCATCCATCATCCTTCCATTCATCCCATTCTTTCCATCATCTAAACATATTATTAATGTCATATATTCTCTCCCTTCCATCCATCCATCCTCTTAAATGCCCATCCATCTATCATATTAAATCTGTCCATCCATTGCTCCATCCATCTGTCTGTTCACCCATCCTATCTATCCATTCATCCATTTTTTGCCATCCATCCATCCATCCATCCATCCATCCATCCATATCATTCTTTCCATCATCTAACCATATTATTATTTTTAAAATAAACTGTTCTTTCCATCCATTCTTTCCTCTTAAATGCCCATCAATCTATCCTGTTGAATCTGTCAATCCATCCAACCATCCATCCATCCATCCATCCATCTATCCATCCATCCATCTTTTGCCATCATTAAAGAGCCCATATTATACATGAAATAAGGTCATATCTTGGTTGTAAGGGTCTCCAACAACAGTCTAATATGCATGCAAGGTCAAAAAACACTTTCATGGTCTTATAATCTGCATTTATTTTTACCTAATTATCCCAGCGACTCCTGTATGAATCGTCCAGTGATTCATTTGTTCCCAAACCCCTCCTTAGCGCGAAGCTAATCTGCGCTGATTGGGCCGATGACAGTCTGTCGCGATTGGTCGACTGCCTTCAGTCAGTGAGGGAAATGGCCAATAGCTAATCAGCAATTTAAAAAGTAATCACAGTTCATACACGCTCGATAGTGTAGGCGTGGACTTTAGCTGCCACACTATGGCGAGTGGATAGTGCCACGGATAACCGAACGAAGGAGACAGTCGTGTACTCGCCATACCACACACACACAAAAACACACACACACCTCAGGATGACAACGCTCCCGCTTCAGCCCGCACCCGCCAGGTTTTAGCCTGAGAACCCGCTCCGTTTTCTGCCCGCCGCGCCCGGTCCCGATAGAGCGGAGAACACAACCAAATATCACCCAGTATACAGTCCAGACAGCCAAGCTGCACAAAGCACAAAGTACACAAAGCTCGTTCGTTCGTTCGCTCTCTCTCTCGCTCTCTCTCTCTCTCTCTCTCCCTCTCTCTCCCCGCGCCAGATTTCTGCGGCGCGGGAATACATTTCCGAATAAATCGCGGGAGCAGAACTCTAGCACGGAGCTCCATAAACAAACAGCACGCGTCGCGTTTTTAACGTGACTTTGCACGCGATAAGATAATATATCCAGTTAACCTGATACAGTACAAGCGGTTACAAGTAACAAATCACAACTAAATACATTTGCAAGCTAGAGTCAACGAGGCAACTTTAACCGCACGTACTTACACTTGAGAAATGTAGGAAGAAACCCATCCTGACGTCCATCAGTTACTCTTTACTGATCCTTCCTTTAACAAACTCAGATGAAGTATTCTTTGTAGCATGTAGCTTCCAGAAGTTTCCAACTGCTTGGTTATAATGCTGATGTTTCATCTTTGGGTAGAGACTCAATATATCCATCTGCAGTGTGACTTCAATCGACCGGCATGTTTGTGTGCGTGTGTTTGTGGGTGTGCGTGTGTTTGTGGGTGTGTGTGTGTGTGTCTGGGTTACTGCGTCAGAGGGCGGGGCCTCAGGTTTGAAATCTCCCGGGTTTGCGCGTGCACGTGAAAAACTTTGTTTCGTTCGTACGTCATGGCGAAACACCTAATGAATCGGTATCAAGGCGACTCGTTTGAAGCACTATGATTCGACTCTTTTATAGATGAATCAACAGTTTTAAACACTGTATTCTTACAGATTTAAGCCTTAGCTGGATACTTCACTTCACTTAGAGCTGTGTTACACACTACATGGAGGGGAATTTTCAAAAACCCATAATATGGGCTCTTTAATACATATCATTTCATCCATATTAATTCTTCCTTCCTTCCTTCCTTCCTTCCTTCCTTCCTTCCTTCCTTCCTTCCTTCCTTCCTTCCTTCCTTCCTTCCTTCCTTCCTTCCTTCCTTCCTTCCTTCCTTCCTTCCTTCCTTCCTTCCTTCCTTCCTTCCTTCCTTCCTTCCTTCCTTCCTTCTGGCACCTTATACTTTCAAATTTTAAGTCCAAACTTTTGTCATGCTAATACAAATCCTATTGGCATCATTTGCAGTAGCATTAATCATTTTTGTTTAATATTCAAAAAGAAATTCAGGAATAACTCTAAATCCTGTTTAAATGAGTGGTTCTCTGCGATATCATATTTTAAATGTGTGAATGCTGAATGCAATGCGCTTGAAGTTCAATGCAAAGGGAATCATTAGCTTAGCAAAGCCCACAGCAAACAACGTTTGGGGACTTCAAAAAATACATCTGAGTTCGTGAGATCACAAGGGCTTTCAGTTACAAGCATTCACCATGCACACGCACCCTGCGCAGCGATGGGGTGTGGCCAGAGGCGCTGTGTTATATGCAGAGAAAGCTTAAATGCTGTCCAAATGCTGCTATTTCCACAGAGCTCGTTCTGTTTCTGTATTTTAGCTTCCTAAGGACACGACACAAAGAGAGAAGGGTTTACAGTTTGATTTAATTATATTCCATTGAATTATAAAAAAGATATAGCTCTAGCATTTGACAAAGGACAGCTTCCAGAATCTCTGTTCAATGCTGGATTCGACTAAAACTTCCCTGACCGATGAAGCTTTTTATTTGTCAAAATTGATTAATTACATGTAGTTTCTAGCGTTAATGGTATGTTGTAGTAAGGACGTAAACAAGGATGTAAACAAGGGGAAATGATGTTTGTAGTAACAATTTAACTACAAATTCATATTTATAGTCAATTCATTGTCGCTTTCAGTTTCTTTCCATGCAGCTGCTTTCTGTGCATTCTACATCTCAATTAACAAACTCACAAAATATATGAGAACGTTTTATATTACTTACACATGCTTATTTAAGCATATAAAATTTATCAGATTTTATTTTAGAGAGCATGAGGTGCGACTGTGTGCTCTTTGTTTATCTGTCTGTTTCAGGCAGCTAATGCATGCTAACAGCTGCTCTGACTCACTGTTTATACAGTGCAAAAGTACATGCTTTTAAGGGCGTGACGTAGGGCCAATTTGCGAATCACAGCACATTATGTTAGCTGACCAATCAGAATGTAAGCTGACCAATCAGAGCCTCTTGAGGGCAAGCCTTTCCCCTTTAATCTGTTTAAATTCAGGCAAACACATTTTTATGAAGTCCTGAATGGTACACAACCACATGACCTACAGTCCTTATGGGGGTAACCACAAAATTGTTATTAACTTGTTTAAATGTCTTTTTGATCAGTGCTTTTCTGTCTGGGTTCTTGCAGCTCAAGGCCAATCACTATTGTGCTTGTCTGATCTAGCACAGTCTATAAGTTAGACCAGCCTGAAAGCAATTTGGCTTTTACGATACACAGAAGCTTCAGTATTTGTCACAGGGGCAGAATTCATTGGGCCTGGGACTTTAGATTTGGCTTTCCTGGCTTTAGGCAAATGTTATAGAATGGGGTTTGTAGCCAAGACTCTGAAGCATTTAAACAACAGCTGCTTGGACTTGGAGTGAGCTTTGATGGATTGAGTTGCCAGTTTGGGATTGGATTAGGGGAGATTAACAACGTTAGCAATGCATAGAAAATGTGGGTGATGTGATGCAGTCAAAATGCAACAGTTTTCACAGTGCATTGTCTTTCTGTGGAAGAGTTTATATATGATGAAAAACAAAACCTGAGTATAAATGTGGAGATACTTAAATCGTGTTGTTTCTCAGAAGAAAGCTAAGGTGATTCACTCTGAACAGATCATTTAAACCAATCAGTCGTAAATCAGTTGACACACTGTCTAGATCATTTAAATCAGAGATTCATTAACCGAATCATTTAAAAAAAAAAGTGAGTGTTTTGATTTTAAACTCAGTCAGACTGAATCATCTAAATCAGTGACTCATTAACTTGCTCTGAGTGGATCACTTGCATTAGGGGAATCGTTTTCTGGAGACTCACTCTGACTGGATCATTCAATCAGTGAATCATTAGGTGCGTTCGACATGGCTGCAGCTGGTGATCAACGCCCCTGCTTGCGCTCAGCTAATCTCGGAGTTGAAAACGGAGCCATCAAGCCTGACAGCCGGACACTTCTGGCTCAAAGTTGTGGCAGCATGTGTATGCTAAAATATGCTAAAAAGGGGTTTACATTTATAGACATAAAACTTCGCAATATATATTAATGTAAAATCAAAAACAGATGTTTTGATTGAGTCTTAAACAATGATTAAGATTATTTTGGAGAATGAAAGCATTTAAAAAAGCACTTTAATCCAAAAAGATTGAACAAAAGGACATTCCTAAAATAAGTGAGCAACACTTTAAGTAGACATTTCCCAGAAAGAGCAAGGTACATCAATGTCACTTTTAAATCGTTGTATAAATGGCTAAACAGGAAAAAAAAAAATAAATAATTATATATATATATATATATATATATATATATATATATATATATATATATATATATATATATATATATATATATATATATATATATATAATCATATAAATAATTTTACAATTATTTAATAAAATAGTTAACTTAATTTGTTAAGAAACCTTTTGGGTGTCAGGATCAATGATGATAATTATTTCAAGCATATAAGACTTATGTGAGTTAATATTAGGTTATTTTCTAAAATGCATCATTTAAATTGTTAATGGAGCTGGATGCAATGAATAGTCTGTATAAAAATGCAGAATAAACCTGTGCAAATAATCTAGTCATTATAACCAAATTATTTAACAAAAGATGATAGTGCAGTAAAATATTTGTAGTCTTTTAATAAGCAAGATGTGCACAAGGTAGAGAGGGTGTGAAAAGTGAATTGTTTGTTTTGAAATTTGTGAATCGGAAGTTGTCCAATAATAAATGCAAAACACACGTGGTTGTTGTCATGCGATGAACTCTGCCAATCGTGTAATATCGGTGTCGTCATCGCAGCTCCTGCAGTCGCTCTTCAGCTGCTGCTCCGGCTGATTAAGTCGTCTGATCTTGGAGTGCTTTCGGGGTACTTTGATGCCACATGTGACAGTCACGTGGCATCTGTGCAGCGTCAGTCCGGACAACATTTTTAACCGGCATGCACCGCTTTAAGACAGATTGCAATAGATATGAGCAGCACTGCATGAAGTTGAAAGCACCTATTAACTGGAGACTCGCTCCAATAGGATCATTTTAATTAGTGAATCATTTGCTGTAGACTCACTCTGACTGGATCAATTGAATCAGTGAATTATTAACCAGAGACTTGCTCTGACTGGTTCATTTAAATTAGCCAATCGTTTTCTGGAGACTCGCTCTGACTGGATCATTTGAATCAGTGAATCATTAACCAGAGATTTGTTCTGACTAGATCATTTGAATCAGTGAATCGTTACCTGGAGACTCGCTCTGACTGGATCATTTGAGTTAGCGAATCATTAGCTGGAGACTTGTTCTGACTGGATCATTTAAATTAACCAATCATTAGCTGGAGACTCGCTTTGACTGGATCATTTGAATTAGTGAATCATTAACCGGAGATATGCTCTGACTGGATCAGTTGAATTAGCTAATTGTTTCCTAGAGACTCTCTCTGACTGGATCATTTGAATCAGTGAATCATTAACCGCAGATATGCTCTGACTGAATCATTTGAATCAGTGAGTTGTTAACAGGAAAATCTCTCTACTGGATCATTTGAATCAGCGAATCATTTCTAGGAGACTTGACTGAATCATTTGCATCAGTTGTTAATTTGATCTAAATGAAATATGTTTATTACAGCATTGGATTTAGCGCATTAAGAAATCCCAAAAATTAGACTAAAGAACTTTTGTATATATGCATTGCTAATCACAGAATAATTATTCATGCTTTTCTGAACAACCTATTTGACCAATTGTGAAGGTAAAGTGACAAATCCAATCAAATAAACAGCTGATTAATCAAGACATGAAGTATATCAGTCTGCATAGTTTAGTTTGAGGTGTTAATTTACAAATGTATTACAGCAGATTGGGTTTATTACTCTGACTGTGAATTTATTCTTTACATTGTACTAAATTGATTCAACTCAAGGAATTTAGATGCTGCGTTTCTTGATGATTTAAAAAAATATGCCAAAAATGCCCTCGAAAATTAATTCCAGAGGAGAAATATTGTCTCTTAATAAAATAAAAAGTTGATTTGTGACGCTGTGAGATGTGCGTTTATCATGTCATGGCTAACGGTGTTGAGCTGTATCTGCTCTTGATTGATTTTTTTCCCTGTCATTGTGACATTCAAGATCCTGTTCGCAGTGCAGCCCATCTGTTTGAGTGAAGATGAGTTCAGACTTATTAAAAATAGATTGCAAGGCGTGGAAAAAAAAGGGAAGGAGGGGCGAGAAAGAAAATGAACGCAGATGGACAGACTGGCAAGTAATGGGGAGTTCAGACTGCATGATTTTAGCCCTGATTTTGACTCACCGACAGGTTTTGAGAAATCGCCGACAAATGCCTGAAACCACAGGCAAGTTGGTGCTCGTGCATGCGAGTGACAATCACACAATGTGAACTATCAAAAATGTGATCTGAAAGAATTGCAGATGAGTCGCCGATGCCTGTGAGTTATTTGGCATGCTAAATATCTGGAGCTGTCGGCGATTCAAAGAGACATTAAAAGCATTTATTTTCAGTTATTTGGAGCCAAGAAAAACTAGTAGAAATTTTGCCAGAGCACCCATGTCTGTTTGATGTGTCGTCTGAGCATAACTACAACCAGGTCGAAAAAGAAAAGTTGAGCAGAAATTACTAATTTCCTTCAAACCCAGTTGAGCAAATATGTACATTTTATGTACCCCATTAAAGGCTTCTTTCTCGTTATGTAGTTAATATCAAAAGATATACTACATGTTTTTGGTTGTGAGACGTAGTTTGGACAAAGTTGTCAGAGATTCTTCCTATCTTGAAGTCATACAGTGCGAAATCCCCTGTGGTCGATCCGTCTTACAGTGTAAACAAAGCAGCGCCAAAACGCTTGCCCAGATAGTCATGCAGTGTGAAAACATCTGTGACACGACTACTGTACTTTGAAAATCATGCAGTCTGAACTCAACAAGTTTGTACAATATGACAATATACTGTAGGTGTTAAACAGTATATATGTCGTATGGATGGTAAAACTTTTTCATAAGTGCATACCTTTTATGAGTGCAATATTACGAGAAGTTTCACAGACTAGTTTCTAGAGGAGCATGTAGTAAGACTAATTGTGGCTGTTCTGTCTGTAATCATTAATAAACCAATTTTATTATTCCTAGCTCACCATAAATAGCCTGTCTAGTCTTATTCCCTTGTCTTCGTTTTTTGAAGAATCCCCCCCACTCCATCCAACCCATCTCCCCCTTTTCTTCTTAACCAGGGGGGCTCCCAAGAACTATCTGATCTCATACCCCCTTCCTTACATGCTCATTGACTAGGCGGGAGCCCTGGGTTCTCTTGTCTCCCAGCTTAGCCCGGGACAGCATGCCAAACCTGCTATTAATATAAAGCAATCTAAGTGTGAACGCCATTACGGGGATGCAGGCAGAAACATGAATAACAGCATTGTAAGAAAGTCTTTAAAGTATAATGTTTATTTGTTTTTATTTTATTTAGCAATATTTTTTTTACTAATATGTTGGACTTCTAATCATTAGTTTTTGCAAACTGTTTTATACACTGTAAAAAATGCTGGGTTCCACACAATCAATTTGTGTTAGGATAACATGAAGGAATTAAGTTAACTTATTAGTTTTTAAAAATTAAAGTTGATTGAACATAAAAAATTAAATTGTCCCTAAGTAAACTCAAGAATCGTGTTGTTTCAGCTCTTTTTAAATGAATGAGTAATTTGAAAGAACAGCGAACGTCAGTTTTTTAAGCATCTTCTTAAAAATTTAGTTTTAATCAAATATTTGCACTGACATTCTGAAGTAAGGGAGAAATATAATCACATCTATAAGTGTTCACTATTACCTATTGGTCGTGGTCCGTATTAAAAAAAAAAGCCATTAAATTTTCCCAAAAAACTTCAAGAAGTGTGTTGTTTGAGCTCATTTTAAATTAGTAGTTTGAACAAACAGCAAGCCAGTAATTTTTTTGACTCTATATATTGTTATGCCAGCAGCTAGCTCTCTGCAACTTTTACTTGGTCGCCCACTAAAGCTAAGCAGGGCTGCGCCCAATCAGTACCTAGATGGGAGACCACATGGGGAAGCTAGGTTGCTGCCAGAAGTGGTGTTAGTGAGAACAGCGGGGGCGCCCAACCTGTGGTCTGTGTGGGTCCTAATGCTCCAGTATAGTGACGGGGACTCTGTACTGCTCTGAGTGCTGTCTTTCAGATGAGATGTTAAACCGAGGTCTTGACTGTCTGTGGTCGTTAAAAGTCCCAGGATGTTCTTCAAAAAAGTGTAGGGGTTTAACCATGGCATCCTGGCCAAATTTGCCCACTGGCCTCTGTCTAAATATAAGGAATTGTTATTATTATCAGGATACTGTAAAAAATGTTGGGTTCCACACATCTATTTGTCTGGGGGCAGCATAAATGAATTGTTAACTTTTTCATTTTACAAATTGAAGAGGATTCAAAATAAAACAATTAACTTGCCCCCTCAAAAAAACTCAGGAATAGGGTTGTTTCAGCTCATTTAAAATAAGTAGTCTGAACAATCAACAAACATAATTTTTAACAGTGTATATTGTGATGAGTTTTTCTCATGTCGTCCAGCCCTACAGGCGAGGAATAGTAAAAAGAAAAAGCTAAAAAAAGGAACAAAATAATGAGAAATCAAAGTCGAGGGAAATCGGTAGGAGATGAAATGAGCAAGCAAAAAAAAAAAAAAGCACAGCCAGGTTTCTTCCTGTAGATGGAAAAACAGAAAGCTGAGTCAGAGCTTTCACCTCGCATGATGTCCATTACTTAAACAAGCTGTCCGCTTCAGCAGCTCCACAGGAGACCCTCTGGGTAGTTTATGTATTGATTTAACCGTGAGCCCAGGACCCATTTTTTAGCGTAAATGATTGTTCACTTGGCTTGATGCGCAGGGTTACATGCTCAGCTGTGGGCTTGTTTCCATCATGCGAGAGCCATTTGTAATGTGCACGAGCAGATGGATCGCTGACCGCACAACAGCCTGCAGAGCAGATGTGTTAAATCTTCTCAAATAAAGAGCTGAGCTGCTGATGTCGGGTCAGAAACCTTTATGAAGCCAGCTTCTCATAAATGTTCGTTCTCTTGCACAAACAAAAGCATGTTTTCCCACCCTAGGGACACTTTAAAAGAGCCTTAGCATGGAAAACTAGATTTTCTCGGCCATTTGAAGTAAGTGTTTATACTCTTAGGCACAGTTCAGCTGTCAGAACTAGCAGGAGGTCCGTTCATGGAAACTGAGGTGCAAATAAACTTAAAAATTTATATTTACTGTACAAAGCAACAGGTGTTGGCTTGGAGAGTCATGGAGAAGTAAGAGAGAATGATGTACCTGCTCCATCCTCCAAATGTTAGACGACAATTTGTATTTTTTTGGATTCGCAGTGAGAGATGTCTCTGGATGTTGTGGGGCTGTCTTGGCTGACACGTCTCTACAATATCGCATGGAGGTCAAGGACAGTACCTCTGGACTGGGCAACTTGGGTGGTGGTTCCCATTTTTAAGAAGAGGGACCAGAGGGTGTGCTTCAACTATAGGGGGATCACATTCCTCAGCCTTCCGAGGAAAGTCTATGCCAGGGTACTAAAGAGGAGAATCCGGCCGATGGTTGAACCTACGATCCAGGATGAACAATGCAGTTTTTGTCCAGGAGGTGGTACACTGGACCAACTCTATAGCCTCGGGGTTCATGGGAGTATGCCCAACCAGTCCACATGTGTTTTGTGGACCTGGACAAGGCATTCAACCTTGTCCCTCGTGGTTTTCTGTGGAGGGTGCCCTGGGAGTTTTTGGTCAGTGGAGCTCTGTTAAGGGCTGTCTTGTCCCTGTATGAACAGAGTCGGAGTTTGGTTTGCATTCCCGGCAATAAGTCAAATTTGTTCCCAGTGCATGTTGGACTCTGGCAGGGCTGCCCTTTGTCACCAATTCTGTTCATAATTTTTGCCTTGGGCTGGAGGGGGTCCAGTTCAGGGACCACAGGATTCCATCTCTGTTATTCGCAGACAATGTTGTTCTGTTGGCTTCATCGAACATGGATCTTCAGCATGCACTGGGGCGGTTTGCTGCCGAGTGTGCCGCGGCTAGGATGACTTCTATCCTCATCGAGAGAAGTCAGCTGAGGTGGCTCGGGCATCTGTCTTGGATGCCTCCAGGACGCCTACCTAGGGAGGTGTTCCCAGCATGTCTTACTGGGAGGAGGCCTCTAGGAAGACCCAGGACACGCTGGAGGGACTATGTTTCTCGGCTGGCCTGGGAACACCTTGGGATCCCCCCTGAGGAGCTGGAGGAAGTGTCTGTGGAGAATGAAGTCTGGGGTTCTCTTCTAAGACTGCTGCCCCAGCGTCCTGTCCAAGGGAAAGTGGTAGAAAAGGAATGAATGGATTCCCAGTGCTTTTAGGGTACAGATAGGTGATTTTAAACAATTTATATGGGCTGAATTTGAACAACCAATTAAGTTGAACGTTACTGAATTTCTTTTCATATTTTAATTTGTGTGCGTAAATTCAGCACATATAAATTATTTGCAACCACTTACCTAAAAAAATGTGTAAATCCAATGAATTTTTTAAATTGTAGGTCGGTCACGTTTTTGATAATAGTGTGATCAATGGTCATTTAATGCTGACATAAACTTTAATGAATTTTATTACTAGCTGTGGTATTGATTAACTCAATAATCATCAGACATTAATCAAGCTCTTAACTTTATTAACAACTCTCAACTACGTGCTTCCATGTTTGCTCTCACTCTGATCTCCCAAATCTCGTTCTTCTTGCGATATCACTACATTACCGTTACGATTACCAGCGATCGGATTCCATAAGATCGCTGGTTTGCTCTATCAATAACCATGGACTACACTTCCGCCTTTGATGGACTACATATTCATACTTGCACTCCGGCCACACTCACACATGCTTCCTCATCTAGACTGATTACTTGCACCACCTGAGGATTTTCAGAGACTGATTGCACTCACTACCTAAGCCACACACTCACCCATTCAGTTGGCAGAGTCTTGTTTATCCTCTGACACTACAACGCGTTTTTCCTGGTCTAGTTTTCCTGTGTTTCAACCTAGCCTTGTTTATCCAGTTCGCCCTGTCTGCCGCCTGCCTTCTGACCTCTTGCCTGTGTTTGACTACGATTCTGGATTTGCCTTTATACATCTGTTCGCACCTGTGTTGACCATTGCTTGCCTGACCACGAATAAACCTGCATTTGGATCTGCTTACCTCAGTTGTTGGTGTCACTCCCCGGCGTTACAACTACATCCCACCCATCATTAGTATAAAGAACTTTAAATGGCACCAAATAACAAATTATCTTAAAACCTAAACATCTTTGTTACTGTTACTCTGCCTCTTTTAAGGCTAAACTGACTAAATAATCAGAAAACAGAACCTACTTAAACATCCATACAAATCATGTCCTTGAAATGAGCAAGTTTCTTACCCACTCTACCACTACAAGTAGTCACAGGCTTGTTAGTGGTCTCTGTCACTGTAACTGAAGAACTTTGGGACTCCTTCGAAACATCTAACTTCAACAATGTCTCTTGAGCTCCTTCATCACTCCATTTTTCAGCAGAATCTGACATACTGAACTCCAATGGAGTTCAGTATACATGGCGCATGCGTTTCACATTTCTCACAATCCTGGAGCCTTCTACATTGACAATTTCAAATGAACTGTCTGACGTATGTATCAGCAATACATATCGAGTATCTCTATATTTAGAGTCTAGTTCACCATCTTCCATACTATATAACTGTAGATCTCCTAACTTAAAGTTGTGTTCTTTAGCTCCCTTTGTCATGTCTGCATGCTGTTTCATTTTTTTCTTTGTAGATTTTATGATGACTTTCAATGTTTTTTGTATCTCTTTTGTCGTTGATAAGGCTAGGTAACTTTGTGCGAACATCTCTCTGATCTCCCAAATCTCGTTCTTTTAGCAATATCACTACACTACACTACACTACACTAGCCACCCAGTGTTATCACTAACCCTAATGCATTGTTTATAGATTAAATGTTACATATAATTTTACACCTAACTATTATATACTCAATCTAATTTAATGTTAAGACATTAAATTAATAAGACATTTTTGAATAATTCTATAAAATTTTTGAAACCTGTCCTTCAACGACAGAGCATTTTTCATCACACTCCTTCAAATAAATGTAAGATACAGTCCTGTACCTTCAGGTGCTGTAAGTTCAATTTCGAATGTGGATAAAGTCTCTGTGGCAAGCACAGAACATTGACGCAACCGTCCTTGCATATCAGCTCACATCACTGTCACGTGCATATCGCTTAAATAATAAATAAATGCATTCAACTTTAAAGAAGGGTCTTATACACAACTTTCATCATGCTCATCCAATGATCTACAAGTCCTATAACAAACTCTGCCTATGATTTGGGCCTCTCGTTTAGCTGTCAGCGTGAATTTCCATCTTATAACCCGCTTCTTCAGCATGGAACTGAGCTCTTTTCAATTACTGGACTGCTTACGTTTTGACATTCTTTTGATAAATTGAGATACTGAATTGGTTATTTGTGTACTGTTGCATCACTTTTAACAAATGGCTGACTGAGAGCGTAGCGCTGGTCAGGACGCAGGAGATGCAGTTTTAAGTGAGTCCTTTTGAGAGAGTAAATTACTTTGCAATCAGGCTGATGCAACCTTTGCTTCTGGGTTTGTAATTCACTCTATCGCATCTTTAAAAAAACAACAACTGTGGATAAACCTGGAGTTTATTTGTCTTCAAGCCTTCAAAAACAATTTCCATTTGATTTGAGGCATGTTGAGAGAAATATATTACATTTATTGTAGGCATGGGCCAGTATAAGGTTCTGAAGCTCTGATTAGCTTGGATAAAAAGATCACGGTTTCATAATCTGACAGTATTGTGATTACTGCTCTAAAGTATATGGAGCCAGATCAGTCTCAATAATAATACATTCACAAAAATAAAATTCATATGCGCACAGCACAATTCACCAATTCGTAAATCCAAAACACAATTCATTCCTTCATTCATTTTCTTTTTGGGTAAGTCCCTTTATTAATCTGGGGTGACCACAGCGGAATGAACCACCAACTTCTCCAGCATATGTTTTACGCAGTGGATGCCCTTCCAGCTGCAACCCATCTCTGGGAAACATCCATACCCACTCATTCACACTCATACACCATGGACAATTTAGCCATCCCAATTCACCTGTACCGTCTTTGGACTGTGGGGAAAACCGGATCACCCGGAGGAAAACCCATGTGAACGTGGGGAGAACATGCAAACTCCACGCAGAAACGCCAACTGACCCAGCCGAGGCTCGAACCAGCGACCTTCTTGCTGTGAGGCGACAGCACACCCTATTGCGCCACCACGTCACCCAAAACACAATTCATAAATGTGTAAATTCAATTTGTAAATCCAAAACGCAATTCATAAATGTGCAAATATAATTCGTAAATTCAAAATGCAGTTCGTAAATGTGTAAATCCAAATCTTAAACCCAAGACTCAATTCATAAATGTGTAAGTCTAATTCGTAAATCCAAAACACAATTCATAAATGTGCAAATCTAAATCTGAAATCCAAAACACAATTTGTAAATTTGTAAATCCAAACTCAATTCATAAATGTGTAAATCTAAATCTTAAATCCTATACACAATTCGTAAATGTGCAAATCCAAATCGTAAATCAAAAATGCAGTATGTAAATGTAAAAATCCAGTTTGTAAATCCAAAACGCAATTTGTAAAAGTCCAGATCCAATTCATAAATCCAAAACACAATTCGTAAATGTGCAAATCCAATTCATAAATCCAAAACACAATTCGTAAATGTGCAAATCCAATTCATAAATCCAAAACGCTATTCGTAAATGTATAATTGCAATTCGTAAATCCAAACTGTAATTCATAAAAGTGCAAATCCAAATAGTACATCGAAAAATCAATTTGTAAATATGTAAATTCAAATCGTAAAACCAAAACGCAATTCGTAAATGTGCAAATCCAATTTGTAAATCCAAAACAAAATTTGTAAATGTGCAAACCGGATTCGTGAAATCAAAACACAATCAATTCAATTTAAATGCATCAATTCACAAGTAAAAAGCATAAATTAGTCCCCAACGCTCACACAAATGCATCTAACATTTAAAATATTCTTGAATTGACTTTCGTCACACAATTATGCATTTATTAATTTTTGAAGTTACGAATTGAATATTTTTTTATTTATATAAATATTATATATATTTAAATATATTTGCATTTATGAATTGTGTTTTAGATTTACGCTTTTTTAGAGTTTACGGTTTTTGTAAATGTAAATTTTGCTGTGCGCGTATACATTTTATTTTGTAAATGCATTATCAATGAGACTAATCTGATTCTGTAAAAATAACAACTATTTTCCAATTATATTAAAATACATCAAACAAAATATATTTTATTTTTAAGAAACATTTTAAATAATGTTTTTTGAATGAACCGTAAGCATGTCAGGCTAAATAATTCAAATAAATCATTGACTTCTGCTCTTTATTAGTTTCAAAAATACAGATTTCTTTACAACTTGAAAAATGGGCTTTAAAACTGGCTTTTCCAAACCGCTGTAAACCTTGAAAGCGGTTATTCTCCTTATTGTCTTTCCACAGGAAATGAGAATGGTATTATACAAACACATGTTGTTAATTCTGCACATTATTAGTCATTTGTAGTTGTTTATTAAGTCTTCAGATGACAACATGACATTGTCCTTTTAACGTCAGTCTGTATCTATAGTGAGCGCTGCAGTTACTGTAATATTTTAGGCAGTTTAGGAGCGCTGACAGGCTGAAGTGCTCATGCATAAATGCAGGAGAAAGTGCACAGAGTGGCTTTATGGAGAGCTTTATGAGTGGGGTGTATTCAAGGACAACATTCACCCTCTTTTGCCTCATCTTTTCAACTTTTAATCGCAAGCTAAATGCACTTGCACTTTCATTACATTTGCTCTTTTATATATAGTCACTTTATTAGGTGCACATGTTCAATGCAAAAATCTTATCAGACAATTCCAATGACAGCAAATCAATGCATTTAAACATCTAGATGTGGACAGATGTTATGTAGGGGTGTGATGAGACATGCATCCCATGAGACGAGACATGAGACTGGGTTGTCTCTAGTGATATGTTAGTTATATTTTATTAAAAGCACAAAACTTACAGAATGATTAGCTCTACTGTGAAATATTTATTCTTATTCAAATATTTCTCAAGTGATATTTAATGGAGCAAGGAATTTTTTATGGTATCTGTGATGATATGTTTTTCTTCTAGAGAAAGTCTTATCTGTTTTATTTCAGCTAGAACAAAAACAGTTTTTATAAAAAAAACTCATTTTAATTTAATTAACACTTCTCAATAATTCCTCAATTTGCATAAATGTTTCTTTGCTGAAGCTGTTCCAGAGCAATACATAAACGTTATCACTAGGTGTCCCTATAGAGGCGGGTTTCGAAACGTTTTGAAGCTTTGACACATTTGCTTCGACTGTTTCAGTGCTTCATGAAGCCTCGCTTTGCTTACCACTAGGGACAGGCGGCAAAACAACGTAAACAGTAAAGTACTTGTCAAAACACGACAAGGCAAGACAAGAAAAACACTTTGTAATGCTCACTTATAGTTTACAAGACTCAGCAAAGAGTGTGTGTGAATGAGGTGTCTTTATAGTCCTAATAATTAGTCCATCATGAGCTTCCAGCTGTGTGTGGATCAAGGGGAATCAGGAACTGGTGTGTGAGTGCAAATACTTCTGGGAGATGTACAGTAGTGCCAGTGTGTAGTTCTCCAGCTTTCTGCAAAGGCTAGATCACTGGTGCATCATGACAAGTATCTTGCTAAATATTAGGTAAATAAGTATAGTATTATAGTAATAAAGTATAATCATACCTTTTAACCCACCTGTTTTTCCCGAGATTCTCCCGTATTTTACAGTTCTATCCCGCTATCATCCCGTAAAGATATTTTCCTGTATTTCTCGCATATTTTCAATCTTTCTATGAAGGGTGGCTATCATAAACACAACCCATGCCGGTAAACCACCCGGGGACGTCCCTTACTCTTAAATGCAAGTCTGTTCTGTGCTTTCGTTTTATTTACAATAAAATAATTTAATGTTTGAAATAAATATAAAAATGGCACGATTTTCCTCCTTTTCATTATAGGTGCGGTCGCTCCTTCTTATGCAGTCCTCAAAACAGTCATATAACAGTGCGACTTTCAGCTCACGCGCGTCATAGAGATAAATAAACGCTGTTTCCCAAACAGATTCTGTACACGTGAATTGAAGCATCTGGGTTTTGAAGTCTTGAGTTTTGGGTGCGTGTTTGAACAGACATATACACATAATTAATAATAATAACATCTAAAGATGTCGATCTTGGTGTTTTTTTTTTTTCAAACACAGCTAATTTTGTTCTAAATGAGTATAACTAGTTACGAAAGCAATGGAATTCTTTCAATATAATGTTAGATGTGTGTTTTTTTTTTGAAGTGACACCTCTGTTATTTAATGTAATCAAAAGGAGAATCTAAATAAATGAGAGATTCATTTGCTGCTCTTTAATCAGAATCAGGGGGGGGGGGGGGTTGTTGGTGGTGGTTTGCATATCCCTAATTTTCATGTACCAATGTTTACAGGTGTGAGTATAATAGATAAATAGGTATAGTATTATGTACTATAATCATGGCAAAGACAAAATAAATTTAGAAATATCTTATTAAAGCTAGTGTTTAAAATGTGTTGAACCTTGGGCAATATTTTAAAAAATAATTAAAAGAAAAGTCACTTTGACTGTATGTGCTATATTTCAGCCAGGGCTTTTCTCTCTTGAAGTTCCATATGCTTTGTCTTTAACAAGATGAAAAGATAAAATAGTCTTTCTCAGCTCTGAAAGCCGCCATACCATCATTAGTACACCTAGAAAATGCCTCCATATCCTCAAACCCTCCTCATTTGCGCTCAGACCATCTACCATTTTGATGTATTATTTACGGCCGTGCCGATGGGGAGGAAGACTGCAAAAGAGGACGACTGAAAGGAAAGAAAGAAATAGTCTGAAAGCGCAATAGAGAGGGGGTGGTGGGGGGTGCTGTTTTTATCTTTTCTCTCTTGTTTTTTCACTCTGCAAGGAGCCCCGTGAGACATGAACGTCCATTGAGCAGACATGGCTTTTGTGTCCAGCACGCTGACATTGTGGACTAATGGGGTGGTTGCTCTGGGGCTTTGTGTCTTCATTACAAAAGCATCAGATCTCGATCCTGGCCTGCATTCCTTTACTGGGTCTTGCCGATCGATAGTCAGCTAGCTATTTATTGTAGCATCTGTTTCATGCTTTGTTTTGGATTATGGATGATGGTAGTATTTGAATGAGGAAAATGTACAATACAGAACAATGCCTGGTGAGTATATGCAGTTGAAGTCGAAATGATTTGCCCTCCTGTGAGATATTTCCCAAATGATGTTTAACAGAGCAAGGAATTTTTTACAGTATTTTCTAAAAAATGTTTTCTTCTGGAGAAAGTCTTATTTGTTTTATTTTGGCTAGAATAAAATCTTTTTTTTGTTGTTGTTGTTTAAAATCCATTTAAAGGTCAATACTATTAGCTTCCTTTAGCATTATTTGTTTTTGATTGTCTGCAGAACAAACAATCGTTAAACAACGACTCACCTAATTAACCTAGTTTGGCCTTTACATGTCACTTTAAGCTGAGTACTAGTATCTTGAAAAATATCTATTAAAATATTATGTACTGTCATCATGGCAAATATAAAATAAATCAGTTATTAGAAATGAGTTATTAATACTATAATGCTTAGAAATGTATTGAGAAAATCTTTTTTCTGTTACACAGAAATTGGGGAAAAATATAGAAGGGGGCTAATAATTCTGTCTTCAACTGTATAGTGATCATAATGAAGTCCTGCTTTATATTATTATTGTCACATGACCTCTCTGGGTTGCATGCTTAGGTGGTGTTAAATTTTTTTTTTATCACATTTTTTTTTATCAAAGCAATTTGAGCACAGTAAAACCCAATAAATGAAGAGAAGTCAAACCAACTGAGTACTGTAAAACCCAATAAGTTAAGGCGACTCAAACTGTTTGGGGAACCTGTTACAAACCATTTGGGGTAAACAAAACTAATCTATAGGAGTACTGTGAACTAACTCCATTTAAGTTGAAGTAATGAGGTATTTAATTAACTCATATCTTCAACACTGAGTTCAAAACTTTTCAAATGAGCAGAATTAACTTCCAGTCAATTTTGAGTTAAATGCACTCTTTTTATTTGATAAAGTTTTACAGTGTAAAAACGCAGTCAATACAGGATCACATTCGCCTTTAGTTTTTCCATGTTACTTAAAATAAAAGTGCTAAAACGTAATATGCACCCTTTGATGTGATAATTCCAATATGCAGCTATAATGAGTCATTCGGGTGACCTAATTACTGTATCACGTCTTATTAAACTTCACTTTCTTCAATATGTATAAAAAAAAAAACACTTTAAGCTCGTGTATTCTTCACGAGGGTGTTATTGCTCTGTTTGGGTACTGTTTTTCCAGCTGAACTCCTCGCTGGTCACTCACTGTAAACATGTTTATTTTCTCACCAATGCTCAAGACGCCAGAAATGGCTCTTCAGATCATCCATCCAGCGGCTTCAGCCTTTCCTCTCCCTTAAGAGACTTGCATAACCACTTCCTTGAGTCCACCTCCATGAGTATGCATAAATCCCACAGCCACCCACCACTGCAGTTCACTGAATACCCAGCATACACTGGGGCTAAAGTGCTCTGCAACCCCTGGCTGAAGTGTCCCGGTCGAGGCCCTCGTGTAGGTAAAAAGGTTTTCATGCTGAAACACAATCCAAAGACAAGAGTGCTCTTTATAAATAGCGGCAGGCTGTTATTTGGACTAGCATGAGAGACAGTGATGTGTTTGCTCAGTGTAGCATTGAATTGCACTGTGTAACACTTTGTGATGGGCAGAATTAATTGGAGAACAGCAGTGTTTGGATCAGTTCAGTGAAGCGGCGGGCACACCTTCAAACTTTTAGATGCTGACTCATTTCGTCAGTAAGATGTGCTGGTGTGATGATAAACTAAATTGGGTCCCTGTTTATATTAAGTACCCTTAATTACTGCGTATTTACATTTTAATTGAGTAATTTAGTACTATGCACTGATTGTGCACACGTCCGTGCCGTTAAAGTCAGAATTATTAGCCCCCTTCAAATTTTGTTCTTCTTTTAAAAATATTTCCCAAATGATGTTCAACAGATTCAGCAAATGTTCACAGTATGTCTGATAATATTTTTTTCTTCTGGAAAAAGTCTTATTTATTTTATTTTGGCTAGAATAAAAGTAGTTTTACATTTTTAAACACAATTTTTGGAACAAAAATATTAGCTCCTTTAAGCTATATTTTTTTCTTGATAATCTACAGAACCATCGTTATAAAATATCTGTTCATTTCTGTTTAATAAAAACACAATTCTAAACATAATAGTTTTAATAACTGATGACAGCACATAATAATTTACTAGTTATTTTTAAGACACTAGTATTCCGCTTAAAGTGACATTTGAAGGCTTAACTAGGTTAATTAGGCAAGTTAGGGTAATTAAGCAAGTCATTGTACAGTATAATGATGGTTTGTTAAGCGATCTAGCAGCTGCAGATTGCTGACGGACTACAAATCTGCCATTACATGAACTACAACTCCAAGCATATATACACCACACACATCGGTTCCTGATTCAGATTGATTACAAACTCTCACAGCTGAAGCTGCTTAAGTACTCATTACATGGACTGTTTATACAGCACACACACACACAGAGACATTGCTGAGTCTTGTTGTTACCTGTACACATTATGAAGCGTTTCTCCTAGCCTTGCTCTGCCGTGTTTGATTCATTAGCCCCTTTCACACAGTGATACCGGTAAATATCCGGAAAATTTCCGGAATGACTTTACCGGTATATTCAAAAAAGCGCTGTTCACACAGGCGAGGACGTTACGGAAATTTTCCGGAAAAGAGCATTCACACATCCATTCCAAAATACCGGTAAATTCTGACATCATTAACCAGAAATGAGCTTTAAACGGCTGCGCTTGTATTTGTAAACATTTGACTAAATTACAAACTCTGTGGATGAACAATATTGTGAACAACTTTCGCAGGATCACTTTCGCATGTCGAGATGTTCATAATATGTGCGTGTGCAGGCGCTCAGGCTGTTTCACAGGCACACGCAAAGCTTGAAGGTAAACAAACAACGGCTTGTCATAAGCATCTCATTGATGATTATTTATACAGTTGTCATTAAGAAGAACATATAAACGTGATCTGACTAACTTCTAGCAGCTAAATGTGTCTGGAAAAATATTCAAAGGCTTTTATTCTCATAAACCGCGCGGGCGTAAAAGCATCTGACTGTTGTGATTGGCTAAAGCGGACGTCTCACGTCAGCACGATCTAGACGTGCACGCGCTTATTCCAGCAATCTTCCTTCTGCATTCACACAGCGCAGCATTCCGGCAAATTGCCGGTAATGTTACAACTTCTCTTTCCGGAAAATAGCCAGAACGAATTTACCGGTATTTTTAAAAAGGACCTGTTCACACATACAACCTTTCCGGAAAATTGCCGGTAATTTTCCGGAAAGGTCTGTATGTGTGAAAAGGGCTTTTGTGTTGATCATTGTTTTCTGATGCTAGCCGCCTGGACGGACCTCTTTGCCTGTTTTTGACTTCTCTTTTGGATTGGCCCCATAATATTGTTTGCTCCTGTGAACGACCCTTGCCTGCCTGACGATTCCTTGTGTAATAAAGACTCTGCTATTGGATCCTCACATCTGTAAGGTTACGAAAGCATTATAAGTAATGCACTTTTCGTAATATTGTTACTTTTTTTAAAGTAACGATTTAAGTAATGCTTTTAAATAAGTAATATTATAAGTGATGTGAGTTACTTTTAACCTTGCTTAATTGGCTTTTAAAAAATAGATTGTGGAATAAAAATTACATTAGTCAGGTTGAATCATAATGAGAGAGCATACTTGAGGGAACAGACAGTTGACTCGCACTCATCCTCATCAGGTCCCTTTTTTTACAGCAGATGAGTCAGTGTAGTGTTCTAATAACTGAATAACTCAGGATATTTATTTATTTTGAGTCAGTATGGTATCCCGTATGTTAAAAAGTAAATAATTAGGTACTTACTGTTGTAATTAATATTGTAATGCACTACTTTCAAAAGTAACTTTCCCCAACGCTAAATAATATTGACCTTAAATCGATTTTAAAATTTAAAAACTGCTTTTATTCTAGCCGAAATTAAACAAATTAGACTTTCTTCAGAAGAAAAAATATTATAGGTAATGCTATGAAAAATTATTTGCTCTGTTAACCGTCATCGGGGAAAATTTTGAAAAAGAAAAAAATCACACAATATAATAATTCTGACTTCAACTGTACATGTTTTTACAATGTACTTCTATTTGAAGTAATCTGCATGTTATTACTTTCTGTAATAGTTTAACTGCTTTATTAATCTGCAATTAAATTAGGCGTGCTTTGAAATCACAAACTTGAACTGATGATAGTAATGCGCGCGTGGTTATTGAAGTTCTTCTGACATCCTTTCAGAAACAAATGCGAGAGTGAAGCTCGAAAAAACAAAAGAACACCCTGAAATAAAACATTTGTAGTTTGTAAACGGTACCATTTGGCAGTTAAGACACAAGCCTGATAAAGGTGACCCGCACCGAACCATACCGACCGGTTCGATCCAGACTAGCAGTGCCCTCACCACTGTCCCCCTCACTTTACCCCAGGTTTCTCCAAGCAGATTGTTCCTCTAGCAAATCCACTGTAAATCACTTTGGATAAAGCAGCTGCTAAATTAAGGAAGCACTAATTACTAATTAAGGAGTGAGAGCAAAGGGAGAAGACACTGTGGTTAAGGGGGAGACACAAGCTGAAGTGTGGAAGAGCAAAAGGTTAAATGAGACACAGCAAAAGAAATAAATGAATAATTTAGCTCTGCGTGACACCGCTACATGGCCAGAAATGTTCTCCTTTAGTCAGTTCAAAAGGACACATGGTGGGCTTCACGCTGCTGGAGGCAGGTGGGCTGAAATGCTGGTGAGAAGCCCAGACAGAGATGGGTTTGGGCTGGAGATGGGAGCATCAGAGCTTGGCTGTTGACTTTTGGCTGGAACTGACCCAAATCCATTTAACAGCATCTCCATGGGACATGCAGGGTTTGCCTGTGGCGCTCAGATGGCTGTTTGGGAAGACAGGAAGGGAAAAGTCACGCCCTTGAGTTTTCTCTTTACGTGCAAATGTACTCATGTTAATGCAGACTTAACAATGCTTGAACATATTGTAATAGTTGGCGGGGCTTTCAGTAATGTAATGTAAAGGTTTTTTTCCCTTCTGTTTTGTCAATTGGTGAAGTTTTGTTCCTCGCCACTGTCGCTACTAGCTTGCATGGTTTTGGGACTTGTGGAGCTGTGCATCGATGCATTTGCTCTTCAGTGTTTGGACTTTTAGCAGTGAAAAGTAAACCACACGGAACTGAACTAAACTGAACTTCAACTCTGAAAACTGAACTGACACATTTTCAATTTACTAGAACTTCTATGTCATGCTGCTTTAACACATCTACATTGTAAAAGCACTTTAGAAATAAACATGAATTGAATTGAACTGAAGTTTTTTTTTTTTGCCACAACAGTGACAAAATCGAGATTTAGAAGATATAAACATCCAAAGCCTGCAGGTTTTTTTTACTACCACCTAAATAGTTTTGAATACTTCAGTTTAACATCAAATCTTCTGACCAATCAAATGCTCTCTAGTATCTGACAAGCCCTGCCCCCTTTTAAACGCTTTTCATTTGCTTTTCATTTGAATAATGCACTATAATGATTAAAAAACTGTTTTTTTTAAAGAGGAGGATGTCATAGATATACACATTAGATATCGCCTACCCTGTTGTTGTTTATTGGAAGGAATGCGTCAATAAAACCGCCATTTTAGTACAGGGTAGGACTCCTTTGAAATGAATGCGGGACCAAGCTGCAGTTTAGGACAGTGGCCATCCAGAGCCAAAGAAATACACATTACACATATATCTATGATCGGGAGTTTTCCCGGAGGTCAGTATGCAATTTTTATTTTTTATTAACGAAAATTATAAGTTTACATCACTTTTCTACATTGATGGATCAGTGATCGCACTGGCATTCCTGACAAAAAGCTTGTGTTTGTGTGTATGGAAGTGTACTATCCACCCTTCCTGTTAAATTTGGTCTAATCGGTGTCCTGAAACACAACTCCTCTCCTGCTTTCACTTCTCATTCTGACGGAGGGAGCAATTCGTTTTGAATGAATCTCTGTTATGAACGATTCCTTTACTAGCGAACAATAATACAAGTTTCTGGCACCGCAGCATCTCATTGTCATATTTCTTTTGCATTGTTTGCTGATTTTATTCAACAAAACTAGCCAAAGCCCAGTATTGAGTGTGAGTTGGTGCTACTTTGCCTCATGGTGAATGCAATAAGTGACTGTATTATTAATAATGTTACCTGTTTAGCACAAAAGTTCATAACATACAAAAACGTAAAAAACTAAATCTTACCTATGAAGTGCTCTGCCTTGGTGTCTTGTACACCCATAAACAGCGCCTAAAGTCCAGCATCTTCACGTAGTAACACGGTCTTGACTAGTGCGGTTGAATGACATTTGTGCTGGGAGCACTGTACCAATATTGCGGCGCTGTTGATGCATGCTCAGAAATTCATATCGTCGTCAATCTATTCTCAAAGTTGGGTTGGGAGCTGGGTCTATTCTACGCAAGCTATCATCCCTTTCACCTTGATATTTTAGTGTGGATGTATACCTGACTGGTGAGCCGTCTGACAAAAAAGTGCCCTTCTGAATCAAATCAGCAGGATGCCCTTCTGGATCTTTTACTTACTTCGAAGACACTACTGACTATGCTTACATGGACATCTGTAGTCTAGTTGTTTGCCCTAATAGACAATAATATAAATGAGGTGTTTACGTGAAGTGCTTTCATGCAAAAGTTTCCTGTAATTTTGGGTGACTTTAACTGCATTTCGGCAGTTTCACTTTCACTCATGAACATTTCATTCATGCCCCCATGACAAACTGGTGTATTAGATGCAAATAAGGAGTAAGGACTAGATAGAGTGTTGTGAAGTTTAATAACGCATGCTAAATGGAAAGAAAAAACTTCTGCATTTTGCAATGCATGTGTGTGCGTGCTTGCATGCGTGCGTGTGTGTGTGTGCGCGCGATCCTGATTGTGGTGTTTATTTCAATAATGCCACTAATATATGCATACTACACCTCTTAAATCCATTTCTGTTTAGTTCAGTTATGACTTTATTTGGATTAAGGTAATAAAAAATTGCTATTTGGAGCTTATGTAGGCCTACAATTCAAAATTCTTGTTTAACTAAATAAACAGTTAGTGAACACACGTACATCATTTATTTTCATCATCAATTATCTTAGTAAAACAGTTTCTCAGGCAGTTTGTGTTGCATTTTGGAGACAGGAGATGAGCCCCTGGTCTAATGCGCCACCTGGCTTGAGAAACCCATTTTCAAAAACGTATATTTAGTCAGTATTTGGGTAGCACACACTTGTACCGCCTCTCACCCTTCACCATCGTGTATTACTCTGCCCACATACAGCAACAAGCAGAGAGAGACTCTACAGTTTGACAATTATTCCTGCTGTTGGGCAACATACAGTAGTGTACTTTTGAGGCTTTTTAGTCGAGTAGTTGTAGTTGTTTAGATTGCAACTATGCAGTTTATTTATAAGGATAGTGCCTATTTTAAAATATTTATAATTTCTGAGAGACAGCGGGTCAGCGGCCATTAGCCTGTCATTGAGCAGACCAAAGACTGTTGACGTTGTCTATTAGAAGATTAGAAGATCCCCTTAGAAGATTAATTTCCAATTACAGCTGATCAAATCATTATTAAATTTGTAAGTGATATTCTAAGTCGATCTCTCTCTTTTGTATGTTGTAGTGCTGTATTTATACCATATAATTGTAGTGTATTGAGTGTTAGATGGGACTCGCATATTAGGAATGTGTGTTGTGTTGGCAGAAAGAAAGAAGAAATGCCAGCATGTGTTTTTCCTTATCGCAAACACAACATAAATCTGCTAGTGACTGCACTGCATTTTTCAGGGTTATTATTGTGAAATCCCACTTGCAACAGAGAAATACTGTAGACTGTAATAGACTGTAATACTGTAAGGAGATATCTCTGTAGACGGATGGCATTTCATGTCAGGTTCAGCGTTATACTGTAATTTTGAAATCTTAGCAAATTCCCCAGTTTTGTCATCACTTTAGACATTACGCTAGAGAATCATTCAAACACTAGCTTTAAAGTGACGTTTGTGAATGGCTTCTACTGTTCTGACGTCAGCTGCAGATGTGAATGAATGGCGGAAAAAAGTAGATCCTCATACAAAAGGGTTTTAAGACTCTGCGTGTTTGATTTTCTTTTTTGTACACATGATTATGCCGTCAAACTGTTGTATAAACGCCATATCACACTCGTAGCAGTGTGATGTGGCTGTATATCAGCACTGGTGGGAAACAACTCAATCATCAACCAGGTGCCTCTTCACAAAATTTCTTGGTTGCATCAGTTAAAGTATGTAAGGCATAGTTCACAAAAAGCTAAATGGATGAAGTTTAAGGAAAAGATGGTCATATGTAACAGAGTGAATCAAAAGTAGGTGAGTAGGAGAACAAAATCAACTCTTCTCAAACTGTAATGATGTGCTTCCATTTATTAACATCATTAATTTAAAGATTTCATTGAAAAACAATCAAACAATGTTCCAGGGCTCTAATAATGCGACTAAACTCAAACATTAAAACATTAAACATTTTCACGCATACTAGTGCGACTTACTTTACCAGAGCTCATACCCTAAAATGTTTGCAACTATATAAAAAACTATATTGTCTAGATGCACTTATACTTGCGTTTTTGTTTGCCTGTGGCGCTCTGATTTCTATTCGAGAAGAGAGGAAGAGGACAGTCGTGCCCTCGAGTTTTCTCTTTACGTGCAAATGTACTCACAAGGATGTTAATGCTCACTAACAATGCGTGAACACAATACTAACCTCTTGAACATCACATTGTGACCCGGACAAGCATAAAACAAATCAGCCGAGACTTCCTCTAGCAGCGATTCTGTTAAGTGGAGCTATTTCATGCTGAGAGGGGACAACAATAGCCTCTCTAGTGCTGCCGGGACATTTGCTTTCGTGCTGGGCTTGTGTTTCGAACTTGACCCTTGACTCTTCCTCCTTAGTTTCCGATCACTCAATTCCCAAAGCATCTGTACTGTGCTGTGCTGGGTCAAACAGGGGTGAAAGGAAACTGATGATGAATGAACAGGCAAAATTGAGATGAGTCTTGCCCGTTTTTCTGTCCCTTTGCTCATTTGTATGTTAAATATTTTGGCTAATTAATTTTATGCTTTCAGTCACGAGCGACATTAAAGGTGGGATGATTTTTTTTATTATTCTTTCATCACTGCTATAAATATGATACACAATTAAGATTTGTCTAAGAAGCCAGACTTTTGACTTTTATCATAAATAACAATGCAACATCATTATTTTAATGTAGTCATTCATTCATTCATTTTCTTTTCGGCTTAGTACATTTATTAATCTAGGGTCGCCACAGCGGAATGAACTGCCAACTTATCCAGCATATGTTCTACGCAGCAGATGCCCTTCCAGCTGCAACCCATCACTGGGAAACTAGGCATACATTATTTTTAATAAACATATAAGTACAGTGTAACAGCCAGGCCAGTTTCTCCCGTCACTCAATCACCACCATCCTCACGATCAGTCACCTGCATACTAATCAGCTCCGCAGCTGCACGTCATTCCCGATCATCACACCAACCCCATATAATCCCTCACCGTTCCTCACTCAGAGTCCGCTCTCATTGCATGACAGAAGGACTACTCTCTTGGTCAGCAAAACCATGACTTCTCAGTTATCCTTGCCTATCTATTCCCTGTGATCTCCAGTGTCTGCCTCTCTCCTTCTAGTGTAGTTCCCTCCTGGTCTCCTCTGGTTGTGTGTTATCTGATTCCTCTGTGTTTCTGGTTCCATATCATCTTCTGGTTCCTCCTCAGTCGGACTTTCTCCGTTCATATTAATTCCCGTTCATTATCCAATCTATCTATCTAACTATCTATACCTACCTACACATCAAATTCCTTTAAGTAAAATTTACTCCGTTCAGAGAGTATTTGGTCCCTCTTTATAATAAGGCACACAGGTTAGCAATAAGTAAAGCTGCTGTTTGTGGAGTTGCTTATTAATCGAGTTGATCTTCTGCTGAGATTTTGAGAGATTTGATGTATTATATTTAGGGCTGTGACTGAAGTCAGTAGTACAGTAGTTTTGTGTTTTTCTTCTTTGTTTCTGTTTAGTAACAGCAGGTGTTGATCGTCAGTCCTCAATCATCACCTAATTAATCTTTTTATTGTCTCATTAACCTGAGTAACATTAACTCAATTTAGAGAGGGACCAAATACTATCTAAACTGAGTAAATTTTACTTAAAGGATTTTGCTGTGTACCTACATACCTACCTACCGATCACTTACTTTGATCTTAAGTCGTTAAAGATGGGATTTCTTTTTCATGTCTCGTATGTTCTGTAATTATATATGATGTATGTAATTATAAAGTCAGAATCTCCCACACAAGTCATTTCACACACATAATTGTAATATTAGCATGTTAAAAGTTTATTTTGTATAAGTGAAAAAGTCCTGAAAATTGTGTCATGGTTTCGACAATAATATTAAGCAAAACATCTTTTCTATTTTGATTATGATGATAAAAAAAAAATAAATAAATAAAATAATAATAATAATAATAATAATATATTTCCCAGAGATGGATTGCGGCTGGAAGGGCATCCGCTGCGTAAAAACTTGCTGGATAAGTTGCCGGTTCATTCCGCTGTGGCGACCCCGGATTAATAAAGGGACTAAGCTGACAAGAAAATGAATGAATGAATGAATAATAATATAATTAATAATAATTACAAATGTTTAAGTGGCAAGCCACTATATTAGAATGATTTAGAAGGGAATTTTAACAATAAAGACTGGAGTAAAAATATCGAAACTTCAGCTTTGAAAGGCAGGAATAGAATGACACGATGGCTCAAAGGTTAGCACTGTCCCTTCACAGCAAGATGGTCGCTGGTTTGAGCCCCAGCTGGGTCAGTTGTTATTTCTGTGTGGGATTTGCATATTCTCCTCGTGTTGGCGAAGTTTGCTCCGGTTTCCCCCACAGTCCAAAGACATGCGCTATAGGTGAATTGAATAAACTAAACTGGCCACAGTGTATGTGTGTGAATGAGTGTGTATGAGTGTTTCCCAGTACTGGGTTGCAGCTGGAAGGGCATCCGCTGTGTAAAACATACGCTAGATATGTTGGGGGTTCATTCTGCCGTGGCGAGCCCTGATGAATAAAGGAACTAGTCGCTGAAAAATTAATAAATAACATTTTATAATACATCGGAATAGACATTTTAGCTAGTAATAATTAGGACTGCAACTAGCGATTATTTTGATAATATTTGGGCTAAACATTTTTTCTTTTAATTAATCGATAAATTGAAAATCTAAAGTTTTTTTTGACATCTTTTTAATTATGTAAAACCGTGAATTGAGGTATTATTTAGTTATAAAAGTATATAAAAATATATAGTATTAAAAATATATAGTATTATATAGTATTATAAAAAATGCAAGTCACAGGTTAACAGACAGGTTTTTGTCTTCTTAGAGGCATTTAATGATGTAAAATTCTCTCATGCCTTGGAGGACCAGGGTAATTGCTCATTTCTGCAGTCAGTTCATGACCCTCCATTGTACGAGCAGCTGTGTATCACTGTCTTTGCATGAGGAGACCAAATAATCGACAAAGGCATTCCTTGACAAGTCAGTCTAAACTAGACCTAAAGATCCTGTGAAATTAAAATAAATTCGTTGTCTTTTAGTTTTAAGGATGTCTATAAGCTAGTGTGCTCCAAAACAGTGACAAAATTCAAATTAAGAAAATATAAAACTGATTTAAATATCCAAAGCTTGTAGTTTGTCAACGGTTTAATTCACGTCGCCTCATACTAAATAGTTTCTTATTAAATCTTAACCAATCAAATGCTCTATAGTATCTGACATACCCCGCCCTCTTCAAGACGCCTCTCATTTGCTTTTCTTTTGATGTGCTTAGGCTCAACCACTCTCACTGGCTGAGCTGTGATTTAAAAACAAAACATTATTGGCTGTAAAGGGGAGGAGCAACACTGTCCTGCCCTCTCTCCATTTTTTTGGTTGAGATTGTCATGCATTGAATTAAAAAATTCGACCTTTAACTAATAATACAGCCATCTTCATTTGTTTGCATCACATTTAAACAAATTCAGCAGATTTTCCTTGTGAATTAACACTGAAAATGAAAAACCTGATTCTATCTGGGCCTGCAAATGGGTCTGGAGAATGAGGCTCTTCCTTTATTGAGTTTGGATCAAACGCGTCACATTACATTTTCACTCGCATTAAAAGTGCAAGGAGTTTTTTTTTTCCAGAACATCCTCTTAGCATGACAAAGCACTGGGATGTTTCCCCCTCAACAAAGGGTCAGTGTAGTGTTACCTTTTGACTTTGGCTGAATGGGACGAGTCTCCCTAATCTGGAATGTTGTGGGAAATTTCAGGCCACCGTGCCTTCAAACAAAAACACTGAAACCCAATTCACTGATTTGCATTAAAAAAAAAAAACGTCCAAGAGGGTAAAAAAACAATAATTTAGTCACACTATCGGCTATGGGGGAAAGGGATTAATTAATTATGGATCACAATTCTTCTCCTCTCGCGAGTCGCTTCCCTCACTTTTAATTGCAGAAGCATTTGGACTTTGGCGGTAATTATGTGGTAATTATCACGGATAGATTGCAAACATTTGATGCTGGATCCCATCAGGCTAATTTGAATAGATGGCTTCTTTTGCTTTTTAAAATTGTAAAATTGTTTAATGTTTAATGTCAGCACTTTGTCATAATGTTAACTATTCTACATTGCTCTGCAAGCCCTCCAGCATCCCTCATGTTACACAGTTTTGCATGACCGGAAGATTTTTAAGGAGCAATAATTATGTGTGTTAGGAAACTCCAATGCTTGGGTATTTTTCTTCAGCACTACTACCTGACAAAAGTCTTTTCGCCTATCTAAGTTTTTAGGAACAACAAATGATAACTTGACTTCTAGTATTACTCTAGATTACGCTTACTTTACCAAAATAAAATGACCATGCCTTGATTTTTAATTAATTAATTTGGACAGTAAGGTCTGACTTTGCTTACACAAAAGTCTTGTCACTTAACAGAAATAATGTACAATATAGAATATAAAGTCATGGTGCAGTGAAAAAAGAATGAATATTGTGTATGACTCCCATGAGTTTGGAAAACTGCATCCATACATCTCTGCAATGACTCAAATAACTTATTAATAAAGTCATCTGGAATGGTGATGAGTAGGAGTGGGAGATGGATTCATCTTCAATGCCTTCTCCTTCATCTTACCCCAGACATGCTCAATCGTGTGACTGGGCTGGCCAATCCTGAGCACCTTGACCTTCTTTGCTTTCAGGAACTTTCAAGTGGAGGCTAAGGTATGAGAAGAAGCGCCATACTGCTGAAGAATTTGCCCTCTCCTGTGGTTTTTAATGTAATGGGCAGCACAAACGTCTTGATATCTCAGGCTGTTGATGTTGCCATCCACTCTGTAGATCTTTTATGCCCCCATACTAAATGTAACCCCAAACCATAATTTTTCCTTCACCAAACTTGACTGATTTCTGTGAGAATCTTGGGTCCATGTGGGTTCCAATAGGTCTTCTGCAGTATTTGTGATGGTTGAGATGCAGTTCAACAGATGATATATCTGGGTACCAGAGAGCGGAGCTAGAAGCGCTGTTGAATGCTATTGGTTTACAGAGATACGCCACTAGCGAATACTCAAGCCAGGAGAATGAAAACAAAGGAACAGCCATGTTTTAAATACACAGCCGAGACATTACATCATAATAATTTATACATGTAATAACAGGCCAATGTCGACCCGAGCTCAAACAAACCTTGTCGTCGTTTTGATACAGCCACAAAGCCAAGAAGAACAAAATCTGCTGTGTCCTGTTTTTGTTTTACGAGGCTGTCTAAAAGTGTGAGTGGTTTCACTTTCTCCAGGGAGCACGCGATCGCTCGCGTCTGCGTCTGTATTTGAAATAACGAACTTCTTGAGCTGATGATAATAGTGTGCACATGATTGCTGAAGTGCTTCTGACATCTGACCCTTTCACAAACGGACAAACACGAGAATGAAACGTGAAAAAACAAAGGGGAAGCCCGAAAAAACGAAGGAGAAAATGATTCTTTCAGCAACCTAAAGCATGAACAAACTGCCATGTTTGATTACTATTATCACCCTTTGGACTATTATGAACTCAGAATGATTGAATTACTTTCTAATAAGAGGTTACATGTGCTGGTGAAGATTAAAGATACAGATGAGATGTGGGCTATATGTTGCGTGTTGTTTTTGAACCTCGGCTGGGCTAGTTTGCATTTCTGTGTGGAGTTTGCATGTTCTCCCCGTGTTCATGTGGGTTTCCTCCGGGTGCTCCGTTTTCCCCCTCAGTCCACTGAGATGTGCTATAGGTGAATTGGGTAAGCTAAATTGTTCGTAGTGTATGCATGCGTGTGTGAATGTGAGAATCTATAGGTGTTTCCCAGGATTGTGGCTGGATCGGCATCTGTTGCTTAAAACATATGTCACAATATTTGGCGGTTCATTCCACTGTGGCAACCCCTGATAAATGATGAACTAAGCCGAAGGAAAATGAATGATCTTGTATCTGTTATGGCAATAATGCACTGTCGCTGATGAGACTCTACAGGGGGAGAAAGTGAGAGAATTGACAAACGCTTCCAGTGATTGGTGGAGCTATTATCCCTCAGAAGCGGAGATGAGCAAGAGGTGGAACAGATGCTCGTGTATGTTTCTCTGCGTGCCTGAAGACTAACCCATGCTGCTCGGGACACTTGAGGACAGCGTGAAACCTTTTGCTAATGTGATGTCGTTCGGTGGCTTGTTTGAGATGCCTTCTGTTGCTGATAATTTCTATCATTTGCCATGTGTTAAAGAGGTTTTATTATAGTGAATCTTTCTTGATCTGGTGGCAGAAGTCACATGATTATTTTTTTTCCCTGCTAAAACCAAAGAAAGTCTGACTTTTAGTAGCTCCAAGATACTGTCTACTTAACTAATGGATAGTTCACCCAAAAATAAAAACTCTGTTATCATTTACCCACCCTTTACTTGTTTCTGAACTTTATGATTTCCTTTTTATCTGTTAAACACTAGAGAAGGTATTTTGAAAAATGTCACAAACCTGTAACCATTGACTTCCACAGTATTTGTTTTCACTACTATGGTTACAGGTTTTCAGCCTTCTTTAAAATATCTTCTTTGGTTTAACAGAATAAAAATGTTAAAGCTTTGGAACCACCTGCAGAAGTGAATAGGATTCCAATTGTAACTAGGAGATATTGGCATAATTTTTCCCAGTTGGTTAATCAGAATAGATCAAGACAATTGTTTTGTATTGCAAGCTTTCTGAGATGTTGTTTAAATATGCAGCTGAGGCATTATCTAGTTAAGCGTGCAAGAATTTGCATACATTTTCATAACAGAAATCTGAATAATGGATAAAGTCTGGTTCAGAGTTCTTCTTTCATTACTCTTGCATATTAGAGTCGAAGCCTTTTATCAGGGGGATTTTGGTTATCTCATTTTATCTCTCTGAATCAGAAAATACTGTCAATCTCCATATATTTTCTAGGCATACATTTTTAAATTTTAAAAGGAAACTTATTTAGAATTAACAAATGACTTTCAGCAGACTACAAAACAACTTGTGAAATTGAAATGAAAGTTTTTTTTTAGATGTTTGGTTCAGTCTGTTGGTTGTAAGGACATATACTATAAGCTAGTGTGCTCCAAAAGTGACACAATTTGTGTTTATAAAATATAAACCTGATATAATCATCTAAAGCTTGTAGTTTGTCACTTTTGTCTAAATGAATCAAGGATTTTTTCAGGTCACCTCATACTTCAGTTTCTCATCAAATCTTGACCAATTAAATGCTCTCTAGTATCTAGCATGTCCCGCCCCCCTTCAAGACACTTTTGATTTGATGCTCTTGAGCTCAACCACTCTTAATAGCAGAGCTGTGATTAAAAACTAAATAATATTGGCTGTTTTTTTTTTTTTTTTTTTTGAAGGAGAGGAGCTACTAAATCGTCACCTTGGAATTATAAGGTTTTATCTGCATTCTGAATGATTTTAAATATTGAGCTTCAAAGTTTTTGCATTCCATAGCAAACAGTATGTGTGTAACATGTGTTTTAAATAAAAAATCTTAAAATGTAAACAACTTTAAAAAAATTCCATAATGTAAATAAGATGTAATTTAATAAGAATATGTCAATAACTCAATTTGGACAAAAATGTCAGATAGAACCTTGTAATTCTAAGGTGACGATATGTCCTCGACATTTTTCAGTTGAGATTACGTCAAACATTGAAAAACAAATGCACATTTCAAAGCACTTCACAGAATTTTTAATAAGCATTTTTGTGAATGTGCACAATATTATTGTATTTACTGTACGATATGCCAAGAGAAAATTAAATTAGAGGAACAGATCAGTGAAACAAAAGAGCTTGTTCATGCTAACATAATCAAGCATATGATTAATTTTAATGACAGATGAAATTAAATCACAACGAAAACTGGAACTACTTCAGTTTCATTTGGGAGTAGCCAAAAAATGGCCAGGGAATAATGTTAAAACATTACATGTGACTTCAGTGGTTCTACTGTAATCAAAGCTCCAAGCTTCAACATATTTGTGTACAAAAAGACCCTGTAAAACAACTTATGATAATGTATGCAAATTCACACACACTTAACTAGATAATGCTTTTGAGAACAAAAAAAAATTGCCTTTAAATATTTACGAAAATGGCCTTTAAATATGTGTTATTGTTGACATCTTCAGACAAAATAGATTAACTGATTGAATAAACCTTTAAATGTGAATTTTATATATATATATATATATATATATATATATATATATATATATATATATATATACATATATACATACATATATAAAGTCTTATTTGTTTTGTTTCGGTTAGAATTAAAAAAACAACATAAAATAAATACCACAAAAACATATTGACCCTCTACATCAGGAGTGTCAAACTCAGTTCCTGGAGAACCGTAGTGCTGCACAGTTTAGTTTCAACCCTGCTTCAACACACAACCAAGCCTAAAGGATAAGTTTAATTAGGTGTGTTTAATTAGGGTTGTAAATTCCATCCAGGAAGTGAGTTTGACTGTGCTGTATATGATTTGTCGTGGAATATGTTTGCCTTACCTATCTATCACCATATGGACAACCGTTCTGGTGTGATCAGTTTGCTTAAAAGCTCAGTTTTTTGCACTCGATGAGCAATCAGTGCTTCAAAAAACGAAAAAAGCAATGTGAAATAAACGTAAAACCATACTAGTGCACTTTTCTCCTACATTAGCTTTTGAAAACAATATTGGTTGGGTTTAGGGAAGGGTTTAGGTCAGGTTTTTGCTTGGTGATCTGTACGACAAGCTCAACTTTCTCGTGGAGGACGTATATCTGAAACGTATGACAAAAGACAAATCCGAAGTAACACATTTCAGATCCCCAAAACTATAGACAGCGCCCTCTAGTGGATTTGTTATCTGAATTTATTAATGAAATGTACCAAGAGCAAGGTATTTTGCATAAATGCGCACACTACCTGACAAAAGTCTTATCATCAATCCCAGGTGCATAAGCAACAATTAATAACTTGACTTCTAGTTGATCATTTGGAAAAGTGGCAGAAGGTAGATTTTTCAGATGAATCATCTGTTGAACTGCATCCTAATCATCACAAATACTGCAGAAGACCTATCGGAACCTGCATGGACCCAAGATTCTCACCGAAATCTCAAGTTTGGGTGAAGGAAAAATAATAGTTTGGGGTTGCATTTAGTATGAGGGCGTAAGAAAGATCTGCAGAGTGAATGGCAACATCAACACCCTGAGATATCAAGACATTTGTGCTGCCCATTACATCACAAACCACAGGAAAGGGCAAATTTTTCAGCAGGATAGCGCTCCTTCTCATACTTAAGCCTCCACATCAGAGTTCCTGAAAGCAAAGTAGATCAAGGTGCTCCAGGATTGGCCAGCCCAGTCGCCAGTCATAAACATTATTAAGCATGTCTGGGGTAAGATGGAGGAGGCATTGAAGATTGTTCCTAAACCTTGGATAGGCGACAAGACTTTTGTTAGACAGTGTGTTGATGCACATATTTCAATGTAGGCTGAATTGTTCTTATACTGTAGGCTTTTAGATGGCTCCATTGTCTTCCACCATTGTTATCAATCGAACCATACAAGTGCTTTAGTGTTCAGAAACTGGGTAAAAAGAAAATCACAATTGCTTGTTTTTAAGTACCGTAAAGGTTGCTGTCAGCCTCAAGGAGTAAGCCTGTACAATATAAGTGCATGCAAGTGTTGTCTGGATTCTTATAAGGGAAACAAACACATTTATTGGTAGATTCCAAAGGCTAGAATGACAAAATGTTGGTATAGATTTTCCTGCTCTGCCAAGAGTAGACTCGGTCAGTTCTCTGACCTTTGTAAAATGTTTTGGCAGTTTTAGTGTAATGGATGGTAAGCGTGTGAGGGTTTGAGCTTTGTGAGAAAATAAATGAGTGCAGGAGCCCAATGTTCTTGAGGGCTGAAGGACTTTATTTCATTAAGTGAGAGTTTGAGCTCTTACACACCTCCTCTTAATTGGCACTGCCCACTCTGCCTCTTAACTACAGCTAAGCCAGCTTTTGGACTTGATCCACACACACACACACACACATACACACACACACACACACACACACACACACACACTCAGAGAAGCAAGCACGATGTTCAGAAATATGAGAAAATACTTCACCATGGTAACAAGACAGCTTCGACCTTGATTTTTTCAGTCTGTATGTCTAGTAAATCAAGTGCAAATTTCTTCTAATAGAAAACCCTTGCAGAATAATAAGGCAGATCTTTTTGTTACTGCTGCAGTTCTCATTCACTGACAAGTGAAGGTGATGTTGGTGACATTTGGGTCTTTTGAAATGAATTTGGCTGTTGGATGAACCATTCCAGCTATTTTACATGCTTTTCTATCTCTTAAAGGAACAGCTCGCCCACATGAAGATTCTGTCATCATTTACTCAGACCAGTGCCGGTTAATAGCAGGACAAATTTTCCTGAAATTACATTTTCAATTAAGTTTGGTCACACTTTACAATAAAGTTTTATGAATTAATGTATTTACTAACATGAACTAATTATGAACAGTACTTCAAGAGTTCACACTTAGCTGATGATTAATTAAAGCTTGTTTGGCATGAGAGCCCTGAGCTCATGAGATCCTCGAGCCCAGGGCTCCCTCCCGTTGAGCTCAGGTAGATCTCGAGAACTCCCCTGCTGTAGTAACCAATGAACAGTAAGTGATTGCTCTTGAAGATAACTACATACTAGAAGCATATCTATGGTGCCAATTTAGATTATTCAATTAACTTAATTGCATGTTTTTTGGCGGTGGGAGGAAACTGGGGAACCCGGGGGAAACCCACGTGAGCGCGGGGAGAAGTGCAAACTCCCCACAGAAATGTCTGCTGGTTTGGTAAGGCCTGGAACCAGAGACATTCTTGCTGTGAGGCAACAGTGCTACACACTTGGCCACCGTGTCACTCATCTAAGAAGGAGGAGTAGGGGTGTAAGGGGGTACTTTTCAAAACGAAGATAGCAATGGAATGAAACCCAGGGTATTTATAGTAGTTTAGGAGTCATCTGATTGGAGCGTAGTGAATTGGATAATGCAGATCCAGCCGCTAGCAATCATAAGCACGTGATCCTCTCGAAATTTGTTTATACATAAACTTCACTTAAAAGTGCAGTAGGGGATCTGCCAGAATGCTCGCATTAGCATAATATCTTTTAACGATCAAATTTCACGACCCTCCCCTGCCATCCAAGCCACGCCTCCCTATGTCATGAACACACAAACGTGCACTGATTAGAAATAACGCTAGATCATGTCGTTCACCAGTTAGAAAACTCTATGGAGACACACACTTTATCAAGCGTAACGTAGTTGTTGACAGGCCACCGGGTGCAGAAATTAGATTTCCCTAAAACTGTGTCAAAGGCTGTCACTGTTCAAAAATGAACAAATGTGTGAATATAAATCAAATTTCACTTCAGTAAAGCTGGTTAGGCGGAAGAGCACATCCACTGATGTTTTGTTATTAAACTAAATAAAATTAGATCAGAAAAAGGAGTGCTAAAAACAGAAATATCCAGTCATCTTTTTACATTACACTTACATTTAAATTACCAAGACAACGAGTGACTTTTCATTTTCAGTTGTGCTCGCTGATCCTCGTAAATCGCTTGTTTTCATCTCCCTTTACACTTGAACAACTAAACGAAAACTTAGGTCTACATTATGGATGCTGTTAAAGGTACTCCAAGAACTTGAAAATAGCCAATCTTTTGCCTGACATTTTCAGTGGCTGAACAACACTTCTGTGCATATTTACCCATTCATATGCAAGAACACAGTGTACATAAACTTTGCGTGGCTAAAAAAGTTTTAAAACATACCTGTCTAAACGTAATACCTCAGCCGTGTTGTCATCCTGCAGATTGTTGTTTTGAACTGCATAACGTCATTTCCCTCCAGTGTGCCAAAGTATTTCCGATAATGATTTAAGGTTTAGAAAAGTTTTGATTCTGCATTTTTGGCAGAAGACGTTTCAGAAACAATCTGTCTTTTCATGCACACAAGGCCACGTTGGTCTTTCAGAAAGAAGTTCAGGTTGATGCAGTTTACTTAATGTTTCTTTGTCAGTGGTAGATCCGTGCTTCACGTGTACACAGGAGTGATGTATCTGTCTGCTGAAAAAAAAAGGTTGCACAGAAATTTGTATTTAAATTTGCTGACAGACAGTTTGAGATGCCTGTTGTAATTAATTTATTTATCGGTCTGACAATATTTAATTGGATGAACATTTTTTGAGTTTTATGCCTTATCCAGAATATAAAAATACATATGAATACATTTTTACTTTAATCGTTACTATTGGAATGTGAAGAGACTTTCAACAAGCATAACAAAATGTTTCTGAAGACAATCACCTACTGCACCTTTATTGCACCGTGAGTTAACATGAACTAGCAATTAACAACTGCATTTTTATTAACCAACGTTAACTAACATGAACCAATACTGTAATGTATTGTTTGTTGTTTGCTCTACTGACATTAAATAATAAACTTATTGTAAAATGTTACTAGTAGTTCTTAAAGCTGGACAATAAACTACTGTATTATAGATCTGCACATTAGAGTTGGCTTGCTTAAATGTTTTTTTAGTGCATCAACCCAGGCTTGTGGCCTACAAATAACAAAAATAAATAAAATACTAATATAATATTAATAATCATATAGTATAATAAAATAATATTAACATAGTAACTGTGATTAATCTAGTGTTTTCTCACTTGATTTTATTGGTCTAACATTTACTAATGAGACTTTATTTTGAAGTGACTTTATAATTGTGCTTACACTTTAAAACCCAATAAGTTAAGGTAACTCAAACCATTTAAAAAACCGATTGCAACAAACCATTTAAGTTCAACTTATCCAAATGAGTGCTGTGAACTTAATCCATTTGAGTAAACAAAACAATTTGAGCACAGTAAAACCCAATAAATAAAGAGAACTCAACTGAGTACTGTAAACCCCAATAAGATAAGGCAACTCAAATTTGAGTTACAAAAAACTAATCAATATGAGTACTGTGAACTTACTCGATTTAAGTTGAAGTAATGAGGTATTTAATTAACTCATTACCTTCAACACTGAGTTCTCTTTTTAAATGAGTAGAATTAACGTTTAGTGAATGTTGAGTTAACTACACTCATTTCATTTGATAAAGTTGACTGTTGTTTTTTACTGTATAATATTCCTTTTACAATTTAATTAGGTTAAAACAATTGTTTACTTTGAACATATACAAAGACGTGAATATAATATTTTTGTTAATGTACCTGTTAGAATAATATTTTTTTCAGTTTTAGATAATATTATATATATATAAAAATAATAAAACGTATATTGTGAAAACATACAGTGGGGGAAATAAGTTTTGAAAACGTAAATTTTTCTCAGAAAACAGATTTCTAAAGGTGCTGTTGACTTGAAATTTTCACCAGATGTTGATAACAACCTAAGAAAGACATATATGAAAAGAAAACAAATATAATTTGTTTACAAATTAAGTGATGTGTAAGTATTGAACACATAAAGAAAGGGAGGTGAAAGACAGTAGCTAAAATCTCTCAGTAGTTATTCAGCAACTCCCTGCCCTTCATCAGTGTAAATGAATATCCGCTGCTTCAGTCCAACATCTACATTAGGAGGATAATGAAGATGAAACCAGGGTGGACATTTCAGCAAGACAACGATCCAAAACACAACAAAGGAAATTCTCAAAGGGTTTTAGGAAAAGAAAATCAAGCTGTAGAATGGCCCAGCCAATCACCTGACTTAACCCAAAAGAAAATACAAAATAAAGATCAGATTTTATAGATGAGACCCACAGAACTATTAAGATTTTATAAGTCTGTGAAAAAAATCACACCTGATCAATGCATGTGACTTCATTCTACATATGAGAGGCATCTTTAAGCTGCCATCTCTAAGTTCTAAGCTGTAATTTAACACAAAAAAGTATGTGAAAATACTACTATGGAAGTCAGTGGTAACAGATGTCCAGCTTTCTTCAAAATATCTTCCTTTGTGTTTAACAGAAGAAAGATACTGATAAACATTTGAAATAAATAAACATAGACGTCCAAGTTTTAGGAACAGCAAATAATAACTTGACATCTAGTTGGTCATTTGGCATTAGAAGTGGCTTTTATAAAAGGCAAAAGCCTCTAGATTACACTTATTTTAACAAAATAGAACATAATCATGCCTTGATATTTAATTATTTAATTAAGACAGTAAGGTCTGACTTTGCTTAGACAAAAGTCTTGTCACTTAAAAGAGATATTGTAGACTATAGAATATAAAGTCATGGTGGAGTGGAAAAAGAGTTAATATTGTGTATGACTCCCATGAGCTTGGAGGACTTCATCCATACATCTCTGCAATGACTCAGATAACTTATTAATTAAGTCATCTGGAATGGCAAAGAAAGCGTTCTTGCAGGACTTCCAGAGTTCATCACGATTCATCTTACCACAGACATGCTCAATAATCTTCAAGTCTGGTGACTGGGCTGGCCAATCCTGGAGCACATTGACCTTCTTTGCTTTCAGGAAAATTTGCTTTAAAAAATGGTTGTAATGTTGTGAGATCCATCTGAGAGCTGGTTAGCTTGGATCAAGGCATACAATATAGTGTATTTTTTTTTCTTTTGTAGTTAATTAGAATTTAAAAAACTTGTTCCAGATTCAAAGCCGTTGAAAAATAAGCAGCACCTTTTCTTTCAAGTTTCTTTGCTATTAATGTGCCAAACTACTGCGTTTAGTAATGTACAGATGTTTATCTCTCTGTGCCCTACATAATTTACATCCACTTTTCCTTGACTTGTCCTAAATTAGCACGCAACTCTGAATATTTGTGAAGTACATCATGCGATGCGTTTGACAGCACGCCTGTGTTTCTTAGAGTAATTTTCTCCATTTTGTTTTCTTTTCATCTAGTTACCCAGAAATTGGTTTCCATCATAGCGTGACCTCTCTCCTCCACAACGCACTTCCTCTGCAGTTCTGTTTACTCTCTGCAGTGTATATAGAGGCAAATAATTAGCATCTATTTAGCAAGCTGCTCTCTGAAAGAGGCAGCGCTTTAAGGAGCACGTTTTCTTGAAAATGAACAGCAACTTGAGCTATGGAAAGTATTGCAGGTGTTTTGTGAACATAACGTGCATATGATGATGTTTCAGAAATACAATATATGGCACATTTTTATATTTTAGTGCCGAGCATAGGCACATAGTAGAGTTTAATTATTGCGCTTAGGAGTTGTGGCAGATGCCAGACCTGAAATGTCAAGCTAATTAAGGACGATTGAATTCTGGGCAGTGTGCTGATACAGTAAGGTCTTTGAGGAATCCACAAAATTAATCTGTGCAACAGAGTACTATATCTGCTAAAGCTGACGTGCGCATGAATTGTTCGAACAAAATATTGTACAAATAGCATCGAGACAAAATGGGTATGAATGTAAACGGTTAAGCTGGGTATTAACATTTCAATAGGTGAGACCCACTGCTTACATCACCTCTTATCTGGACTCGCTTCTGTCTTTATTTTGCAGCCCAGGATCGATAGACCGATGAAGTCAGAATTATTAGCCCCCATGTATATTTTTTTCTCAGTTTCTGTTTGACGGAAAGAAGACTTTTTCCCCAACACGTTTCTAAACATAATAGTTTTAATAACTGATTTCTAATAACTGATTTCTTTTATCTTTGCCATGATGACAGTACATAATATTTTATTATATATTTCAAGATACTAGTATTCAGTTTAAAGTGCCATTTAAATGGTTAGTTCGGCAAGTTAGGGTTAATTAGGCAAGTCATTGTATAATGATGGTTTGTTCTTGTAACACGGGGAGTGACAGAGACAACTGAGTTAGGATCCACGTGCAGGTTTATTGGAGTAGTCAGGCAAGCAATGGTCAACACGAGTGCAAACAGATGTATAAAGGCAGTCCAAAATCGTAGTCAAAAGTATCAGGCGAGAGGTCAAAAGGCAGGCGGAAGACAGGAACAAAAAGGCTAACAAAGTTAAGGTCAAAACATGGGAAAACAAGACAAGGATAACACGTTGTAATGTAACTATACAGCTAAAAAGACTCGGCAATTGGAGTCTTTGACAATCCTCAGGTGGTGTGAGTGTAATCAGTCTAAATGAGGAAGCATGTGTGTCTATGAGCGGAGTGCATGTATGAAAATGTAGTCCAGAAATGGCGGATTTGTAGTCCATGTTATTGTGAATGAGATTCAGCGATCTTAGGAGTTACGATCGCTGGTGATTGTTACAGTTGTGTAGATTATTGCAATAAATATTGCTTAAAGGGTCTAATAATATTGATCTTAAAATGTTTTTTGAAAAAAATAAAACACTGCATTAATTCTAGCCGAAATGAAACAAAAAAGACTTTCTCCAGCAGAAAAAATATTATAGGAAATACTGTGAAAAATTCCTTGCTCTGATACGTCACATGGGAAATATTTGAAAAAGAAAAGAGAATTGACAGGGCGGCAAATAATTTTGACTTCAACATGCTACATTTTTGTAAAATGTAAATCATGTTGCTCCTGGTACGTTTCATTGCACGTTTGACATGACAAATCCACTAGTGGGCACTGTCTAAATTTGTGCAATCTGAAATAAGCTATTTATGGCTAGATTTGTTATGAAATGCTTCATTCTTGGACCCGTCTATAACCACTAACTTAAACTCTTTCCCAAACTCAATCAATAGTTTTGAAAAAAAAAAAACTTATCAGAAACATGCACTGTGGCAATGGATACTTTCATTAACTTTGCTTTTATCTCTTTTGTGGAAGTGTGCTTCCCCCGACTGAACCCGAGTGCTCTGCATCACAACTACAACACTGTACTATTTAAGCTACCGAGCAAACTGACCATACCAGAAATGTTGAGGCAAACTTATTCGATTAGAAGTCATAGATACCTTTAATTTATTTTTTAGTATTTATTTGGTGTTGTGCCATAAAATGATGGGTCAATGGAGGGAAATTGGCCAGGACACTGAAGTTACACCCTTACTCTTTACGAGAAGTGCCATGGGATTTTTAACGACCACAGGGGGTCTGGACCTTGGTTCAATGTCTTATCTAAAAAGACGGTGCTCACTGACATTGAAAGGTCCACCCAGTTGGCTTAAGGAAGGAGTCCACTGGTGGATGAAAGTTCACTGTGTGTTCGGCCTTTCCAATGCACAATTTTGTTTCAGTTTAACTTTAACTGACTCCAATTTTAATATGAGGTGGTTTAGAATATTAATATATGTATCTTCCGTTTTATCTGACTCCAATCATAGAACATTAAGAAGATTATATCAATATATACAGTAATATAGATGAATGTTTGAACCTTTTGTCTTACTCGTAACTATTGCATTTGTTCAGTCAGATACTCATGTCGCTTAGAGGAATTGCCTGGGCTGGTGGCAACCCTCACGGACACACTTTCTTGTCAGTCTTGATTATTAAACGGAGGTAATTGATTAATACCGTTAGGTGGCCGCTTATATGCTTGCTCATTCTAAGGTATTTTTGATTAGTCCCCTCAGATGTACACCCTTGAGTTAAAGGTAATCTTATTTCTAATCTAATGTTCTAATGTTCTCTATAATAATTTTGATTTAGCCAAGCTCATGGTTTTCCATGTACACTTAATTTAGAACAACATTACTTTAAAACAAGTCAGGCACCCTATCTATTGTCCCCTTTAAAGGATCAGGACACACTGGAGAACTTTTTTTTTATATTAACAGATGTGTGTGTGTTGAGCATCAGTTAAGACAATGTTAACACCTGTCAGCTTTCATTGTGGGGTAAACTGGATAATTTTGAGCTTTTGTCAGCTAATTTCAGCTTCCGGGTTTAAAATGATTTTTGGGGCGGGATCAAAATCGGCGACGTAGCGCAGTACCGCAAGTGCAATGATGACGCGTCGGTTTCTCATTTATTATTCATAGCGGAGTTTTCTTATCCTATGAGAAGAGCCGACTGCTTAATTATTCATGGAATCTGCCAGAGTAAAGCCCGAGCTGTGAGACATGGACCCACGGCACACAGTATTTAGCCGTTCATGAAGGCTCATATGCGTTTGTTTCCATGATCCACGGGGTTTGTTGCATGTTTTCCCCCGCGATCTTGTCAGGGCCGATCATACAGCAAAGCTGTGTTTGTGCTGCTAGCATTTTTGTCGGGAGAGCAGCACGAGAATTAGAGAATGGCGGACACTGTCTTTTATCAGGAGTTCGTTCACATTCAGACACATCACTGTGCTGCTGTTTTTGCCTAAATCCTCCAGATTACCAGCAGGACTAATGGTTAAAATAGACAGGTCAGGAGACCTGCTGCACTGAGTCTGCTGGATACGGGGATTGAGGGAGAAGTCCTCATTTATAGGGTTTACATAAACACACTTATCTTTATAATGATATAAATTGTGGTTATGTGTATATGAAATTACGAATAACAAATGTAGCAGGGCATTAAATCACTGTTCATTTCTTTGCATTTTAACTTTGTAAACTATAAACTCATGCTTCTCCTCACGGTTTGTCTCATTTTGTGAGCTAACTGACAACAACAGTTGTTCGCTCACGTTCTCTCCTGCTGGCCACGCCCACTCCTTCCCGATACTCGCAGAGCTCCACGCCCATTAATCATGCATCTTTTGAAAAAATTCTGAAGTAGACTTTAACCGAAAGTGGGGGGTGTCATGGCCCTTTAATTTACTAGGGGATCAGGAATCGCACAGAGCGCAGGTTGAGCGCCCCCTGCTGCCCTCACTAACAGCACTTCCTTCAGCAATCTATTTTTCCCATTTAGGTACTGACCAGGCTTAGCCCTGCCTAGCTTCAGTAAGTAGCCGGTCATGGGCTGCAGGGTGATATGGCTGTGGCTAGCTATCTAAATCAACACAATTTTTCAGTTTGGAGGACAGCTTCATTTTTGTGTTCAATCCAATGACTGTAAAAAATATGGACGACACGACAGCCCTTTTTCCCATTGAACGCCTTGAGGGCAAAACGCCTGCTTGACGGGCACAAACTGTCGCAAAAGACTGCTGAAATTGGAGCCAGACATGCGCAGTAGGATTGTCTGATGGAGCCAGAGTAGGAGCCGCGAAAATGAGCAGAGTCGAGCTTCCAATCAAACGCTTTATGTAAAATCAACTACGCCCCCCGAACTTCTCAGCATGCGTTTGCAGTCATATCAACACAAATGGATGTAATAACGTTAACAAATATGAGGGTTTTATATATTCAATCTCGCCAGCTCCAGGCCGCAGCGCATAACTTACTCGTGGCGTCGCGGGCTGATTCCGGCTCGCATGCGGCAGCGCCTGCTCGCTCGGCCGCCGCATCTGGCTCGATTGACTCGGGCTGGTATTGGGTAGTGAGTCCAGGCATCCGGAGTAGGTCCAGCAGAGGTAACATTAGTCAGTCTGAGCTCTAAGAGATAAGTCTCCGGCAGGCGAGAATCTAGCCGGAACTGTGTTTTGCTATCTGGGTGGCTAGGCGTGTATCAGCAAACTAATAAAGCCCGAAAAAAGCCCTGAACTTAGCGAATAAACAGTGTTCCACCAGGATCATGTATGTCAGAAACTATAGTTTACTGCTGAACTCATTTTGTCATGGTAAAATAACACAGAAATCGAATAATAACATTTCAGTCTACTTCAGTCTCCTGCCGAAGCTCAGACGCCGCGCTTTGAGAAACTGTCAATCACAGCTGTCAATCACGATGACACGCCCAGCATTAAATTACTGCTAAAAACAAACTGTTTACAAAAATGAAGATCTGCACCTATTTCAGCACAATAACCAGTGCCTTAATCGACCAGAACTATCTTTCGGGACATTTTATTGCAAGTGTAATATTTTTTTTTATTTGGGCTCAAGTCTCCTTCATTAACACGGAGGAGGCGGGCTTTATGACTTGTACTGCAGCCAGCCCCCAGGGGGCGATCTAACGGCCGAAACCTTCACTCAAACGTAGGCTTGCGGCACACTTGGTTCAATCCACTTAAATAAGCAAAAACAAGTTAAGTTATTTTTTTCAATTTGTGTTGGAACAACATGAAGGAATCATGTGGAACCCAGCATTCTGTTTTACAGTGTATCTTCTTTTGTGCGCCATTTTGTAATTCAGTAGATAAAAAATCATTTAGGGGAGTTACAGCACTCTTGGCAAGCTCTACTAATTAGTATTGACCTAAGGAAGTGCATTTCCTTTTCCTAGCCATACGTGGAGTGTACATACATTAGGGATGAAATATGCCAACTGCATGTTTAACTTATAAGCATCATCAACATTCCTGTCATACACCGCCTATTTATGATTTTCCAGAACGCCATTTAGTTCTGGATCTGATCTGATGCTGCACTAATATGTCTCTATTAGTTGTAATGAAACGCGGTAATGTTGGACAGCACAAGTATGCAAAAGCTCATTTCATCTAAAGGCTTCAAAGATGGCAAGATCAAGAGATGGCGCAGAGAAAACTAGGCGTTTCTCTGAATATATGAATACCATTTAAAGGGGAATGAGTTCTGTTTGAAGGGAAATATGTTTCTGCCGAGTGTCTGCAACGCTCCACTTCTTCGGTTTCTGATATTACCTTTTTTTTTTTTCCTCTTTGAAATTTCAGCTCGTCATTAATGTCAGAGATGCTGTAATGTTGTCATCAAACCCAAACAGTCATAATTACCACAAATGTTATCATTACTAACAGTGCTTTCAGATGCCACCTATAAATCTGCCAACTCGTCTTCATTAGGGTTTGTTCTTGCCATTAATGTCTTCGCCATTAGGACTGAATGGAAATGAACTCGCTATAGTTTTGGCAACTGCAGTGTTATCTGATACACACTGCTGATGTGACAACAGTCCTAAAACTGCATTTGTTTTGTGTATTTGTTGCTTTTGAAAGAGATTTACAGATAGCCTTTTAGCAGATGGTTTATTTGCTATCTAGTTCTGTGTGTGGAAACAGTATTTGAAAGCCCAGTTGATCTAATGAAGAGGCATTGAGAAGAAACCGCTATGTGCTGTAAGCCTCAGTTTCAAATCTCTGAATGTTTTCACTGAAAGCAGTCAGCTGTGACCCACCTTTACAGAAAGAGAACTCCTGTTTTCTTTTTTTAGACGATCAGCATTTGAACTTCGCTTTGAAAAGCTACATTGCTTAAAGTATAAATGTTCTACCGTCATACAACGGGGGACATAAGGATTGAACACGTCATGTTTTTTCTAAAGGAGCTGTTGACATGGAATTGAACCAGATTTTGGTAAAAACCCAAACAATGCAAACATAAAAACATTACAAAAGAAAAACAAATATGAGATGAAATGTGTAATAACAATGAAATGAAACAAGGAGATAGTACTGAACTACTGAAATGTATTTGATACTTTGTATAAAAGGCTTTTTTGGTGATGGCAGATTAAATATGTCTCTCATGTGGAGAATGAAGTCACATGCATTGCTCTGGTGTGAGTTTTTCACAGACTTTAACAGAGTGTAAAAGTCTTGATGGTTTTGTGGGTCTTGTCTATAAAATCTGATCATTATTTTGTTTTCTCTATTGGATTCAGATCAGGTGATTGGCTGGGCCATTCTACAGCTTGATTTTCTTTCTCTGAAAGCATTGGATCATTGTCTTGCTGAAATGTCCACCCTGGTTTCATCTTCATCATCCTGCTAATGTAGATGTTGGACTGAAGCAGGTGATAATAATTTACAATAACGAAGGACAGAGGGTTGCTGAGTAACTGCTGAGAGATTTTAGCTGCTGTCTGGCCTTTCACTACCTTTCTACATCTCCCTTTCTTCATGTGTTCAATACTTTTTTTGTTTTGTATAACTTCATTTGTAAACTAATTAGTGTTGTTTGGTTTGCATATATGGATTTCTTTGATTGTTACCAAACTAACAGGGTCAGTTTCAAGTCAACAATACCTTTAGAAATGTGTTTTCTGAGATTTATTTATTTATTTAAAATATTGCCACTATGATTAAATTGTACAGGTCAGAAATTTTCAATTAAGGCATATATTTTGGTGGAAACTGACATAGTTAAATGGGAAATTTACCATAATTCACCACTGTTTTAAATGTCTATTAGCCATTTTGATATTATCAAATATGTTGACCAATGATACAGCTGAGGTCAGAATTATTAGCCACCCTTTGATTTTTTTTTTTTTCTTTTTTGAATATTCCCCAAATGATGTTCAACTGAGCAAGGACATTTTCACAGTATGTCTGATAATATATTTTTTTCTGGAGAAAGTCTTATTTGTTTTATTTTGGCTAGAATTAAAGCCGTTAAAAAATAAAAATTAAAAATAAACAGGCGGGATAGTAATTCAGAGGGCTAATAATTCTGAATTCAACTGTATAATAATGTTAATATTATATTTTAGGCTGTTGTAATAATTAATCTGTTCCATGCGTGTTCAATAAAAAAAGGTCAGCAGAGGTTTTTCTTTACTGTCAAATATTAGTAATTTATTGGATACAAATGAATAATTTTGTTATCCTCAATGCAATGCAAGACTTACATTCAGGAGGTGCGCAATAACTTTTATTTCCTGACTTCAACTTTTATAGGCAGCTGATATTAACAGGTGGAGTTTAGTGAAATTTGTTACTTGTCAATCATTCTCCAGTCCTCTATTGGTCGCACTAACACCTGCATCCACTTTTTCTACGAATTCTCTGCCCAACATTAAAAGCATAAGACTTCTCAACTGCACATTCTGTGTTCAGTTTCAACATATTTCTGCTCACAGAAATCGCCAAGAATTCGCCAAGCTCAAATTCATTTTAGACAGTCGAGCCTTTGCATTTCTATCAGCAAAAATGCTTCATTAGTATGAAAAGTGTATCACACTCAGCAGAAGAGGTTTGGTTAATATATCACCTTTAAGCAATACAAATACAATTGTTTAATAATGAAAAGAAAAAGAGACAAAAATATGTTTAAAATAAATTTCTTTTTTTTCAACAAGTTTTTATATCGAAGAGTTTAAATTAAATAATATTTTTCTTTGTCCTATATATTTTTTTATAGATAATTTTAGAGACACTTGCTAAAATGTAATTCAATGTAATAATAATTTGTGTCAATTAAGTCTTTGTAAATCAATTTCTAATTTTGATCTCCAGTATATGTATGCTCTCTGGCTGATATCATGCACTTAATTTGTGTGCAGTTATTTTTGGGGCTTCTCCACCTTAAATAAGTCTTTTTTATGTGCTGTTTAATGAAAGTTTGTTAAAAGAAATACTACCATTTTCAAGCCTAAGGCTTATTTGAAAATATTTTTTTCATCATGCATCATTCAAGCTTTAAGCTACAGTTACAGTACCACCCAAATCTATGTGTCCACACATCAATAATGCATGATATGAGTGTGTCCTCACAGGCGTACATGGATTATATCAGAGCCAGATCAATTGCCCGTCTCTGTTAGGAATTTTCCATATTTTGCTTTCAGAGATGGCAAATCAAGCTCTTAAAATATTTGGTTAAAAGGACACTTAAAGGGATAGTTCACCAAAAATGAACATTTTAAACCATTTCCTCACACCCAAATGATTCTAAACTTTTATGATTGTTTTTTTTTCTGTTGAACACAAAATAATATTGTGAAGAATGTTAGGAAGAACACACCATTGACATCCATATTAGTGACAAAAACAGTTTGCTTTGTGTTCAACAGAATAAGAGTCTCAAACAGGTTGGGAACAAGTGAAGAGAGAGTAGGCTAAATCATAACAGAATTTTTGTTTGTATTTGAAATCTTTAAATGTGTTTTGTGTGTGTGTGTGTGTGTGTGTGTGTGTGTGTGTGTGTGTGTGTGTGTGTGTGTGTGTGTGTGTGTGTGTGTGTGTGTGTGTGTGTGGGTGTGTGTGGTTGTGTGTGTGTGTGTGTGTGTTTTTTTTTTGCTTGGGCATTTGTTGTGTTGTGTCTGTTGACTGATGAAGCGTTTGATTTGATGAAGGTGGTAAATTAGAGGATCAGTACTCAGGACTTCACTAGATTGATCCCACTGAGCAGCACTTAGCAGAAATTGATTGATTTTACACCTTATATTTCTACCTGCAGCTCACACATGAATGTTTGACTGCATCTGCTTTTTGTTTATTACTGTATATGCTTGACATTAATTAGTTAAGGTACACTATAAAAAGCACTTAGTTACTTTACTTAAATAAATTGAGGAAACCTATTTCCTTAAAAATAAGAAGTTGATTTTATTTTATTTTTTAGGTGAATAAACCCATTGTAATTGTTAAGTTAACTTAAAGGTATAGTTCACCCAAAAATGAAAGTTTACTCTCTGTTTGCTCACTGTCAAGCTTTTTCATTCCTTTATGTTTTTCCTTTTCCAAAATGAAACCTTCGTAAAACTATTAGAGAACTGTAACCATTGACTTCCCTTGTAGGAAAACCAAATGCTATGGGAGTCAATGGTTACAGGTTTTCAACATTTTTCAAAATAACTTTTTTGTGTTCGACAGAAAAAAAGAAAATCAAACAGGTTTGTATCAAGTGAAGGGCGAGCAAATGATGACTGTTCAGTTTTGGGTGAACTATCCCTCTAACACAGTAGTTCCCTTTTTTTTTTTTTTTTTTTTTTTGCTGTGTACACCCCTTTTTAATATTTGACACCTGTCAAGCACCCCTTTATCAGATTAAACTCCACATTTTTTACCACAATAACTAAATACACATATTTTCTGTGTACATGATTAAAACAAAAATAATAAAATACGTGAATTTAATGGAAGAGCTTTTATGAAGCTCACAATTTTCATAGCATCATTAAATAAAGACAAACGTTCCTCATTTTGGCAAGTTTTTCATCGCTAGAGCTTCTTGGTGGATGCTGCAGTGCACCCAGGAAACCGATGGTGCAACTTTTCTGATGGAAGCTACTGCTCCTTTGTGCCTCCTTTTTTCTTCTTCTGCAGTTCCTCCAATCTTCCTTGAAAAAACAACAACTTACAGACATGTCTTGTGAGTGGCTGTGTCTTGTTTGTAAGTGCCGGACCATATACGAGGGCTTAAGACTTGTAGTAGCTAAGACCTCACCACAGACTACACATTGTGGACTTGGATTTATTGCATCTCCAATCCATGTAAATCTGAAACCAATGGAACTGTCGCTATATTTAGTTTTCTTACTTGACATTTTCTCACTCTAGCGTAGGCCTAATTGTCTTCATCAGTACATCTTCGCTGGATTTCTCTGTTCCCGCCTGTGCCTCTTCACCTCATTCGTTATCCTCTGATTTCATATATTCAAGGCTGCTGCACATCACCATAGAAGAGGCCGATGTAGATGGTTCATCCCCACTGTCACTTGACTTCTTTAAAGTGCCAGTTTTTAACCAGGTGTCCATTTCGATGAATATAGTAAGCGAGAAAAAAAAATTATGAATGTGCTATCACTTAGCACCAGGGCTATAGTGACACAGACGTGGAACCTCCAGATGTAAATTATAATTTGCAATGTGATTTTTTTTTATCTCTCTCTCATTGAATTTTTTTTCTTTTAAAAATAGGACACGTGAATCACTTTTAAAGCAATTGGTTTACTCGCTTTTTTTTTTTTTTTTTAAGTAAAATCAACTAATTGCTTTTTTTATCTTGTATAGTACAACCTTTTTTTATTATAATACTAATTATTAAGATTATTAATTATTATAATACGCTGTTGCTGTAATGAATATAAAAAAATAAACATGAAGTATTATGTCTCAGATATTTTTAGATTACTTTTAGAGCACATTATCTAATAGAAAAAATGTACAGTACAACATTGCTTATACTGCATCTGTCACTTTTTATAACTTGCTATAAAAGAAAGCACAACTGGTATATTGACAACACAATTATCTACTGTATGTAATGTTATGCAATAATTGTCTTTCATGACTAGGCCCACACTGAATTTGCGCTCGCAGAAATCCACAGATTTCTATAGATTTTTTTTGTGTCTGTTTATTTAGTTGTGTGTAAATGCATATAATTTGTATTTATTCGTTTTTTTTTAATTAATTTCAGTAATATTACTGAAAAATATTAAACAAATATGATTACTACAAATATGAAAACCTTTATAAGATTTACTCACAGTACAGTGTGTAAAGTAATACTCTTCTGTCTTGTAGTGTATATGTATATATATATATATATGTGTATATATATATATATATATATATATATATATATATATATATATATATATATATATATATATATATATATATATATAGCTTTGTTTACCAAAAACATGGATCTAATTGAACTGCATTGTAAACATTAAATAACAGTTTAAAATGTAGAATTTTTATTTAACATATTAAGTGTTTAGTTATGATACACCCAAAATCATAATGCATGAATCGACAGATTTTTTTTTCCATATTCTGTGCAGAAATAGCAAAAAATGCCTGAAGATTCTGTCTGGCCCTGGTCATGACTGTTGTATATACTTTTTTTTGTTTGTTTGTTCAAATGTAAGAGTGTTTTAGTTGTTTGAACTTAATATAAATGATGCAACAATTATCATGCCATTAAAACTTGATATCATTACATGTCTATTATTTACTCTTGTGCAACAATCTATTTGGAAGCAAAAGGAGAAATTTAGTAAAATAGCCAACTTTATTTTCTGTCCCATGCAATAAACGTGAATGAGAAGCAGATTTTGCTCATAATTTCTCATTTTTATTTAAATTATTATAAATAATATAAGTGAAGTATTCTTATTATTCAAATATTTATTTATTTTTAAACACACATATTTAACAACAAATTAACATGGTACATAGCTACAAACATACTCATACCCCATAAAAAGTAAGAGGGAGAAACATAAAAATAAATAAATAAGTTAAATAAATATATAGATAAATAAAAATAGATAAAACAGATTAGAAAATTAGTGGATAAACTCTCACTTAGGATATAATAACCCCTGAGCATTCAATGTAGGATAGGAAAGGCTGCTAAACCTCATAAAACTTTTTTTTGTAGAGCCTCGCATGGGGTACGTAAGGTGCTCGACATTAAGATGTAATCACACTGCTGATATCCAGTTTGTGGGAAGGCGGGTTTGTTTCTTTAACCACCTGAGAAGAATCAGGCGTCTGGCCAATAAAGAAGAAAAGCAAATGATTACTACGTGATTAGCTGACAGGTACATTTCTTCTGGCTCTGTACCAAAAGTTGAGGTCAAAGGATTAGGATTCGTATCTTTATTACATATAGATGAAAATGATCTAAAAATATCAGTTCAAAATTTATGTAATTTAGGGCATCCTCACAACATACAGTTGAAGTCTGTTTATTTTTCTCCTCAATTTATGTTTAATGGGGAGAAGATTTTTTTCAACACATTTCTAAACATTAATAGTTTTAATAACTCATTTCTAATAACTGATTTATTTTATCTTTGCCATGATGACAGTAAACAATATTTACTAGATGCTTTTCAAGATACTTCTATACAGCTTAAAGTGACATTTAAAGGCTTAACTAGGATAATTAGGTTAACTAGGCAAGTTAGGGTAATTAGGCAAGTTATTGTATAACGATGGTTTGTTCTGTAGACTATCGGGAAAAAAAATCTAATTATAAAATAATTAGCAATATATAATAATAAGGGGCTAATAATTTTGTCCCTAAAATGGTTTAAAAAAAATAAAAACTGCTTGTATTTTAGCTGAAATAAAACAAATAAGACTTTCTCCATTAGAAAATATATTATCAGACATACTGTGAAGATTTCCTAGCTCTGTTAAACATAATTTGGGAAATATATATATATATATATATATATATATATATATATATATATATATATATATATATATATATATATATATAAAAAAAAAAGTTAAAGCGGGGCTAATAATTCTGTCTTCAACTGTATGACTCAGATCTGCTGTCTCCAAACCACATGTGGGGCAAGATGAATCTGACCCTGGATACATTTTTTGCCAGCTTGCAAGAGACATATTCTTAATGTAGATATATTATATTGATTTACACAGTTAAAGTGCATTTATATTCCTCATAACCAGAAAGAATCAGCAGACTTTTTTTGCTATTTCTGTGCAGAATTTTGAATCAATAATCAATAACAAGTGATATTTTATTGGGAAAAAATCAAATGGAACAATTGCACATGCTGAAAGTTGCATTGCTTTTATTTGTAATTAAAAATGTGTAGTTGTATGTATTTTGTGTGGGGGTTTTTTGCCACGTGATATTTTTTTCCTATAGTGTACAGTGCAGATTTATTTAAAAGCTTTGCTAAAACTATCAATCTTGGCTGGATCAACAACTTTTATGGGAACACAATCAAATTTAAAATATCTGAGTACAAAGAAAGAGAAAAAAATACATCTGTGAAACCCCAGACTGAGCTGATGTGTAAGCGCTATGTGTGTGTGTGTGTTTCAGACAAGTGCGGTGCTGTGTTCAGGTGGATGTGCTCTGCTGGCGGTCAGTTCCCTGCTGGCCATCATCACTATCTTCCTGCCCAGTGGAGCCTGTGAGCGGAGGATCTGCACACTGGCTGGATACATGCAGATGGCTGCAGGTCAGTGACCGGCTTACTATCTGACCTCTGATCAGCTGTTACACACCAGCACTTACACGGGACCATGCTGAGCATTATTACATGGCTGATCCTAGTCAGTACAACCCCTAATCTGAGCTTTAGACGAGATTGTCTGAGTCATACTGTACACAAAGCTTTCTGAATATCTGTCCTGGACTGGTAAAAGCCCAACATCTCTCGTTCACACACTTCACTTTGAAGAATAGCTTGCTTTTTGAGTGCACACAACAGCGGGATCTTCAGAAAGGAGCAGAAATCTTCTGTTTTTCTTTCTGATATAATGTGATACACTCTGGAGCTCTGCTAACTGCTTTAGGCGTCCCATCTGAATTCTGTTGTGTTTTTAAACATCACATTTAAAGTGTATTGTTCATTTTTTGGCAGGGCACAGGAGGAATGATATCATTTGATATGACTTGCTATGAAGCACTTGAGGCTCGGTTTAGGTTGTGTTTCAATTAGAATGGCAGAGATTCATGTTACGCCTTCATTAAATAACAAGACAGAGTTTATTGAAACACTTTTTTTTATTATTTCGTGTGAGGCAGTGGTGTACAGTAACAAATTACAAACACTCAAATTACTGTAATCGAGTAGTTTTTCTCAGGAATTTACTAAGTAGTTTTAAAAATGTGTACTTTTACTTTCCCTTGAGTGCATTTTTAGTGCTGCATTGGTACTTTTACTTCACTCTTTTCTTCAACCTCCAATCACAACTCTATTTTTGCTAGCCTATTTTTGCTGGGGATTAGCTAAGTAGAAAAATCAGACCTGTGATTCTTGTCAAATCGAATCACAAATAGAAAGTAAATTGCATTATACTGAAGACATGGGTGGTTTATAAATGCAGCAAACTGTTTTGAGGTTATAAGAGTGTTCAAGATTTCCAAAATCTTTACCCAGAGACTGTTTAGACCAGTGGTGTCCAAACTCGATCCTGGAGGGCCAGTGTCCTGAAGAGTTTATCTCTAACTTGCTTTAACACACCTGCCAGGAAGTTCTAGTATATAGTAAGAGCTTGATTAGCTGGTTCAGGTGTGTTTGAATAGGGTTGGGGTTAAACTCTCCAGGACACCGGCCTTCCAGGACAGTGTGGACACCCCTGGTTTAGACTGTATGTCACTGATGAGAAGATGATGGATGTTTACTGTATGATGACTAAAATCACCAAATGGACTTAAATAAAAAAACTAAAAGCACTACAGAATGTTACGTTTACACATCCCTGCACAAATTGCATGTAGAAGCATCAACTTTTCACAGCAAAATACTCACTGGGCTACTTTTTACTCATACTTTGAGTAACAGTTTTTGGTTCAGTTATGGTACTTTTACTAGAGTATTATTTTTTTTAGTACTCTTTCCACCACTGGTGTGAGCAGATAACTTTTGGCTGAAATATGGTTTCCAATCTAAACTTCCAGTTTTAGGCATCCTGGCCAAGTATTTGATCAAATGACAACAATGTACTCAATCTGAAAAAGTTTTTCATATGCTTTTGGGAAAGTTGTTAACAATATTCATACGAACCCACACTTTAATATTTATGCTAGGTCATTAACCTACTCTCACCGAAAGCGGCAAGAGAGTCAAAGTAGCCGGAAGTCATTAATTTTCAATGAGAGTTGGCGGCGATAAGCGGCGAGGAGCAGCGCGGGGCGTCTTCACCGGTGTGGGCTTCGAGGAGAGTTTAAATCAAGTCAACTTTATGGTAATGAGCTATGACGCGGTTCGGCGGCAAGCAATCACAATGAAGAAGTCCGCCGCTTGAGAGGAGTCCAGAGAACACAGACCTGTGAACTTTGGTTCCAACCACACATGTTCACAAGGGTTTGATTATTGTGGTCGCCTGATTTTCAATTATTTCTGATTATTTATTACAGGAACATGCATTAAATAGGTTACTGGCGAGTTACTGGTGTGCATTAATGTTATATATATTTATCTTTAAAAAAGCGGGAATCTCATGCGACAGTACAAAACAGTATTGCTGCTTCAGGATATTTCAGACATATAGACGCATTGAATAATTAAGTAGAGCAAAGCCACGCCACATGCAACTTGATCTTCCATTTTTAAATGAATCTAATAAGAAGTGCGCAACATTTTCACGCTAGAAAGCATGTTTTATGCAGAAATGTAACTGATATGCTGCAACGGCCCCTTTACATATGAGATCAATGTAGCGAATTCTGACGCTCTCGCCACCGAAGCTGAGGGCAGACAGCGTTGTCGCCTGGGCAACCAGAGCAACCTTGGACGCTCTTACCGCTTCTGGTGTGAACGCACAGTTAGTTGGCAATGTCACTTAAAAAACAACACTACACATCTATATGCACATATGGTTTAATAGTTGTTGTTTTGTTTGTCAAGTACTTGCACATGTCTTAAATCTGAGCATGTAACATGCATCTGCATAATGTAGATTACATGGAGATGATAGTAATATTGTTTTTTGGGTTTTTTTTTTTTTTTGGTGTGTTGTTGCATTTATTGTGATATGACAGTAGTTAAACAGGAAGTGAAGCTGGGAAGGCCCTTAAGAACCACTACTTTGTTTCGAGTTTGTGTATACGCAGTATTAATTTCTTTTCTCTCTTTCAATGACAAAAATTGAGTCATGGTGGAGCAGTGTGTAACACGATCATCTTACAGCAAGAAGGTCGCTGGTTCTAGCCCCAGCTGGGTCAGTTGGCATTTCTGTCTGGAGTTTGCATGTTCTCCTCGTGTTTGCTTGGGTTTCTGCAGGTGTTCCGGTTTCCCCACAGTCCAAAGACATGAGCTGCGTCCGAAACTACTACTTAGTAGGTACAGCATTCGAATTTAAGCGTACTACTTGGCCATTTAAAAAACTACATTCTATACAGTATGAATGTGAGCAAAATGAATGGAATTTTGATCACATGACCTACCCTCGCTTCACTCCCATTCATGAATTTTCTCTTGGGTTATTATGGGATAGCGCAGAGTGCATGGGATGCACACTTCCGGGTCATCCGGGTACTTCTCGCATACTGATTTTAAAATTTTATGAATTCAGACACACTACTCACCTTACATACTGATTTTAGCATACTATATAGTATGGAAGTATGTGGTTTCGGACGCAGCCATGCAGTATATGTGAATTGAATAAGCTAAATTGGCTGTTGTGTATGTGTGTGAATGCAAGAGTCTATGGTTGTTTCCCAGTGATGGGTTGCAGCTGGAAAGGCATCTGCTGTGTAAAACATATGCTGGATAAGTTGGCGGTTTATTCCGCTGTGGCGATTAATAAAGGGACAAAACCGAAAAGAAAATGAACGAACGAATGAATGACAAATACAGACTACTTTCACCTTCAACTATTTATGTCTATTGTAGTCTATAAGGTTTGTCAGATTTTTGGCCCAGTCAATGACAGTATGATTGCCAGATTGAACCAAAAAAAATGGCTTGGCTCAGACTGACACCTTCAAGAAGCTGGGTTTTCTTACAAAAAAACCCCATTATTCTACATGCCAAGCAAATACAATTCAGGATTTCAGTCGCTATTTCCCAGACATTTCCCACAGTATAAGCACTGTGATTATGCAGATATTTTGTGAACGTGGAGAATGTTGAACCTGAGCAGCCCATCCGTCTGAAAGCACTTTGTAGCCGAGCGCATCAATCACAAAAGCGAAATTAATAAATAAAGAAAGAAGTGTTTGCTCTCGACGCCGGTTGCTAGGCGACAGAATGTTGCGATGGCACGGCGAGGGCACTCAGAGATTTAGTGGCCACAGTAAAAGACAATTACAGCCCTTTAACACGGGTCAGCGGTTCAGGGGTCCACATGCTGGCCTTCGTTCAGCAGGCGGATACTTCAATAAACAATCCTACCATCCTACAAGCAAGCACTCAAGCTAAATAAATATTATGTTTATATGCCAGGGACGTGTATATATCGGGAGCATTGATTTCTAGTGTGCTCTTGATATTCTTGAGGCCTTGGAAGGTTTTATTGGATATGGGAATAGTGTACAGTTAAATGCTTGTTTTAATTGAACCGTTAGGCTCTGCATTACGGAGAAACCTTAAATAATTTGAACAGCAAGCGAATAAGTGGCTCACGTTGATATATTTCCCTGTTCCATTATCAGGAAGTAATGATGTTTCCATAAAACTCCTGTAGTAATGGAGAATGCAAAAGGGCACAGACCATAACATTGATAATCTCAGACCGTCATTTGAAGCATCTGTTTTTTCAAGCGTAAGACACTGGTAATCAACCTCCATGCTGAAAGATGCCTTCTTTCCAACCTGACAATCCTGCAAACAAACATGCTGTGTGCTCAGAAACAACAGGCTTTCAGCAGGTTTTCATACTTCAAGTGTTTGCCGTATGGCTCCTTTGAAGAAAGTTTTCCTTCTCTTTTATTTTGGCTCTACTTGGAGGAAGTTTGAAAATTAATTATCCTTGAAAGTCAAAAGATGTGTTGCTGATGATTTTTAAAATATTTTATGGGCTGCTTTGCTTACTGGGAATCATTCCCTCATCATTGCTTTTAAAGTGTGCGCTGATATCATTTTCTGCCAGTCAGACTGTCAAACCCCAAAACAGATATAATTATAGTGCTCAGGCTCAATTATTCTCATTCTGGGGTTGGTGTACCTCAGGGGGGGGTGGGGTTTAAACAGCTTGCAGGGGTTTTGAATTTGCTCCTAGGTTTTTTTCTGGAAAGGCTTGCATTCTTAACTGTTGGAACTTCACTCATTCATGCATTTTTCTTTTGGGTTAGTCTCTATTTCAGAGGTTGCCACAGCAGATTTAACCGCAAACTCTCCCCACACAGAAATGCTAACTGGCCCAGCTGGTACTTAAACCAGCGACCTTCTTGCTGTGCGGCGACAGTGCTAACCACTGAGCCACTGTGCTGCCCTTGTTGGAACTTATGAAAGACAAAAAACTCTACTTCATGGAAATTTTTAACTCTATCACATGGCAATTAGTAACTTTTTGATGTAGTGTCTAATTCGGTTGAATTTGTGCGATCTCATTTGTACAATTTCAAGAATTCACACTTATCTGATAATTAATTGTAAAGCTTGTTTGGCATGCTGTGCCAGGAGAGAGCCCTGAGCTCATAAGATCTTCGAGCCTGGGGCTCCCTCACGTTTGCTAGGTGAGAGGGGAGTTTGAGCTCAGTTAGAACTCCCTTGCTGTAGTAGCAGCTAATAAACAGATAGTTCATTTGGACCCTACCATCCAAATGTCGCAACGGAAATCGAGATTCAGACCAGGCAATATTTTTCTAATGTTCTATTGTCCAATTTGGGTGAGCCTGTGTGAATTGTAGCCTCCTGTTTCCTGTTCTTAGATGACAGGAGTGGCACCCGGTGTGGTCTTCTGCTGGTGTAGCCCATCCACCTCAAAGTTGGACTATTTGTGGGTTCAGAGATGCTCTTCTGCATACCTCGGTTGTAGCGAGTGATTATTTGAGTTACTGTTGCCTTTCTATCAGCTCGAACCAACTGCCCATTCCCCTCTGAAATCAACAAAGCATTTGTGCCCACATAACTGCCACTCACTGGATATTTTCTCTTTTTTAGACCATTCTCTGTAAACCCTAGAGATGGTTGTGCTTGAAAATTCCAGTAGATCAGCAGTTTCTGAAATACTCTGACTAGCCCGTTTGACACAAACAACCATGCCACGTTCATTCATTCATTCATTTTCTTGTCGACTTAGTCCCTTTATTAATCCGGGGTCGCCACAGCGGAATGAACCGCCAACTTATCCAGTAAGTTTTTACGCAGCGGATGCCCTTCCAGCCACAACCCATCTCTGGGAAACATCCACACACACATTCACACACTACGGACAATTTAGCCTACCCAATTCACCTATGCCGCATGTCTTTGGACTGTGGGGGAAACTGGAGCACCCGGAGGAAACCCACGTGAAGGCAGGGAGAACATGCAAACTCCACACAGAAACGCCAACTGAGCCGAGGTTCGAACCAGCGACCCAGCGACCTTCTTGCTGTGAGGCGACAGCACTACCTACTGCGCCACTGCCTCGCCCATGCCACATTCAAAGTCACTTACAGTAAATCACCTTTCTTGACCATGAGCATGTCTACATGCCTAAATGCATTAAGTTGCTGCCAAGTGATTGGCTGATTAGAACTTTGTGTTAACAAGCAGTTGGTCATATGTACCTAATAAAGTGGCCGCTGAGAGTATAATGACTTTCTTCTTAAAGGGATAGTTCATCCAAAAAGTTAAATTCTGTCATTACTTGTTCACCCACCACTAATTCAAAACCTGTTAGACCTCTATAGTATTTTTTTTTTTTTTTTGTTCTGCTATATTTGTCGATAGCTGCTTTTTCCAGGTGTTAATCAGAAAAAAGATAATAAAAGATTAGAACCAATTGAGTATAAGTAAATGTTGTCAGTCATATTGCATGAAGAATTTAAGAATAAAACACTGTTTCCATCCCATATGTTCATGAGAATATAATCTTAATTTCTAGGAAAACAGATCCAAACCTTCATGGCAGTCTGGAGCACAAGTTTGCTGTCAGCACATTTTAAGACTTGAGAAAGTTCAATAAACTCTTCATAAAAAAGCGTGTCTTCTGCACTGATTGTTGTTGGTTCGCTGCTGATGTGTCATATTGTCTTTCCCCCGAACCAGTGTTTCTTGCCTCCATATTAATTATTTTGTAAATCACAGTAAACCTGCCAACCATATGAAATCCCTCTTGCACGGATGCAATATGAACCATCTCATAAGCATCAGGGAATCTGCCGCTTTGTCTACATCATTTCTTGCTCGAGAGTGAGAAAAACAACTCACTCTGCTTTGCAAACTGAGTGTAATTTTATAGCAGTGCACATAATAAGAAATCTTACACTCTCTTGTGCTTACTTTGTTCTCTGCATCTTCATAAGCATGGGCTATTTTATAACTTAAATATGGAAGCGAAGATCACAGGAGAGAGGGTGTTTGTTTGCTGATGTGAAATGAGGGAACCGAAGCATAATGGCCCTGTGAGAACAATGAAGGTATTATGCAGAGGAAATGATGGCGGAGCTGCATTTAATGTGATGATGGCAACTTCACAGTAATTCACAACAAACAAGAGTCTCTTATGGCGCTCGATGATTCCTCTGTGTGCGCAGTTGTTAGTGCGATGATGTATACAATGCTTTGCAGAGGTAATTTGCTTCGAAGCAAACTAGACTAAACTGAAAAGAACACTCGACTTTTTTGGGAATGGGTTATTTTTGCAAGTCAAAAGAGTTTTACCATTTTTTTGATCCATTCAGCTGATCTCCGAGTCTAGCAGGAGCATTTTTAGCTTAGCATAAATCATTGAATCGGAATAGACTATTAGCATCTCGCTTATAATTAAAATGATGATCTTCATTTTAGTTTTGACATTCTATGAATATATTACTGACTATATTACTAGGCCAATATGGCTAGGAACTCTCATTCCAGCGTAATACTCAATGAACTTTGCTGCACCATGACTGCAGCTGCTGCAATGATAATACACAGAACCTGAATAAGGTTCTCAGCCAAATAACAACACTGCATAATATTATTATGGAATTACTTAACCTAGGCTCATTGCAGATATGTACCCAGGTCTACATTTCTCGGGATAGCGAAATATATAATCGGAGGTACATCTGCTTTCACTTTTAGTAAATTCGCCAGAGACCGCTGTAAAGGCTTTTTGTTAATCTCAATTTCATCTTAGTCTTCTTCTACCGCAAATCCACCAGAGGACACTATATACACTTCAGCCCACCTGCGGTGCGTTTCCGAAAAACCTCAATAGTCAACTAAGGTTGCAAGTTTTCATATTGACAATTGTGTTTCCTTTGTAGTGCACTTATTTAATTATTATTATAATTATTATAATTATTTATGCCATTTTGAACGCAGCCATGGCTCATGACGAAAGCTATATGTAACCTATTATTTAAAAGTGGAATTAACTTAACATCTCCAAAGCTTATGAAAACAAAATATATAGCATACATTAGTGCTTTTAGTTTATAGTAGGTTATTTATTTTAAAAATCTGTATCTGTATTTATGGGCCTGTTGGTAAGAACATTCTGACTTTTACAATAAATAAAATAAAATAAAATAAATAAATAAATAAAAAACAAGATCCTCCTTTAATAATAATAGTAATAATAATAATAATAAATAATATTATTTATATTTTATTATTGTTATTATTAAGAAGGATTTATTTCATTTCTTAAATTGCCTTCTGTAAATTACAACTGTTAGCGATTTATATATGAGATTAAAATACGTGTTAGCAGTTTTTATGTTTATGAGGTTTTATGGTTTAAAATAGAGTATTTAATGTTCTCAATAATATTTGTAAAGGAAACAAAGGCATTACATGTGCCGTTTACATATGCTTCAGTTAATATGGAAAACGAGTGCATGTTTTTACCAAAACTAATATTGTGTGTAAGCGTGTGAAACAATAAAATCTGCAAAAAAATTCTACAAAACTTTTAGAGTTTTTCTTTAAAGAAGTTGTTACTCCACCCCGTTTAAAGCATCATTATGGACATTTTATGTTATAACTTAGTTAACTTGGTTAAAAGATAGATCTGCGGCAAAAAAAAGGGTTTTGGGACACACTTATCACTACATCGTTCTTTTCCCAAACGATGCATCTTACTATGATAGTTTAGTTTCGAGTTATGTCATTGTTTGGGAATCGCACACCAGGTCAGCTTGCTGTCGACTGACTAACTGACTGACCCACCCACCCCCTTCTTAACCCATCTGATAGTGTTTTCTAAATAAACTAGGAAAAAGAAAAGCTGTCGCGGTTGCATGATTTTACGACGTTTTTATTTATTTATTTTTGCTTTTGTTTTAATTGGTTTCTAGAACTGTTGTTAGCCTGACTCAAATCCTTTCATCGTGGTTAACTCTGTTCTACGTCCCAATTTTGCCGAGCTACTTTGCCACAGAGTTGAATCAGCCACTGACCTTTCTCTCACTCTTTTGGTGGGGTACTGATAAATTTATGCTCTCCTTCAGTGCAGAACTTGTAAGGGATCTGAAAGAATTGGCCATGACTGCAAACTGAAAGGGAAAAAGAATCTAAGAGAAAACTGATAAATGATTGAAGATGTTTACAGGAATGTCTTGATGGAAATATTGAGTTGCGTGATCTGCTGTCCTCGGGATGTTATTTATGGTCGAGTCGTCTTCTGTCTGCCCTGCTATATGAAACGAAAGAGACTGTCACAGGACACAGTGTCCAATGTGAACCAGGACAAGAAGGTCTTTCTGCGAGTACGTTTACATGGACACCAGTACTCCAATTTGTATTTGACAATACTCTGATTGAGAGTCTCCATGTAAATAGTGATTTTTGATGACCTTAATCCTTAATAATCGAACTAAACAGAAATTGAATTAAGACTTGTGACTTGCATTGTTGAAGTGCAGGACAGACATGTAAACACCTTAATCAAACTATTACTGTTTGTAGTACTTTATGCGACAGACTGCACACATGGTAGATGTGAGCTGTTTGACGACAAACAAATGAGATTGGCCTCAAGCAAGAGAGTTTTGGATGACTATGATCTCATCTAGTTTGTTGCGGAGGCATAGATGAAACGTTTCTGAATGAAATGGCAGAGGTGGCCTGTCACTTGAAATTTTGTATCTGCCGTCATCTGTTTGCACACATACTGTGAGAAATTAACTGCAGTTGAACTTGAAATTAAAATGAAATGTCCAAAAAACACATATGCTGCCATGACAAACACAAACTGTTATTGGATGAACCGCCGGACAGGCCCGGCGCCAGGATGTCAGAACTGAGGGGGCATTTTAAATCCATAGGGGGGCACTAGACCTCGTGACTGATTTTGGTCTCCCTTGTTTCTTTCATTTAGGCTATTTATTCACATGTATTATTACTTTACTTTGTTACTGACCTAAGGCAGTAATATACGTTTTAATATTAATAATAATATGCACAGTTTCGCTTTTATTGATTTTATTAATGACGTTAATGTTTTATTAATACCGCTTATTAATGCAGACGAATCATGGCTTTAGTGCCAAACGAGTGCTTTAAATCATGTTATTCTTCTTATTTATTTCCGTTTTATTTTAAATAACAGGCATATGAATGTTTAAAGTTTTAGGTAAAGACGTCAAATTATGCCTACACATGCAAGCTGACCCACGATCAGACTATTCGTAAAACCGGTAAATAAATATAGTGAAATCAGCTTAACCGAGTCATCCCGCTTCACGTAGCCTATAACCCAACCATCAGTGTTAGGGAAAAGCTAAATGTTACAATCTAATGTCTTTTAAAACAATTACTTAGTTACATTTTAAGGCATTAGTGTAGCCAGAAAAATACCTTAAAAAGATGCCTAAATTCACAGTTATTACCATGAAAATTAGTTTGGCACGGATAACACGCAACTCAGGCTATATAACTTTTTTCATCATTTTAAATGTAAAAATAAAGATTTATCTTAGGCTATCATAAGTGTGTTTTTTTTCGTGATATTGTCTGGTTGTCATTTGTAAACCATCATAAATAAGGTTACTAGGCCTACCCGTCATTTTATTTATTTATTAAGCGTATTTTAATAACTTGTTTTCAGGTTATTTTCATTTTAGGGCCATGAGCTACAAGTCAAAACAAATTCGATATGCTGACTGTGTTTTAGCTCTTAAAATAGGTTTACAATATATTTATGTTGTTTAATTTTGCGTCTCTGCTAAAATTAATTTAACAGCAAATTTCTTCAGCGTTTCTTCCTTTTAGAGCTCAAGAGAGTTGTGTTTAAAGAATTAGTTAACCAAAACATGTAATGAATTAAGCTGCTCGTCTCATGTCACACACTTTTTTCCCTTGTGAGTTGAGTGCGCCTCCATCGCCGTGTGCGTGTTTTATTTACGGGCGCAGCTGACCTGACGCGGACGCGCTGTGATCGGATCTCTGGACTATAGGATAGCTTTATTCCCACAATTTTTCATAATTTAATTGCTATGTCATATATTTTAAAATATTTAAATTTGTGTTCTAAAGGTTGGAACGACGGGAGTGTTGGTAATTAATGACAGAAAGAATTTTCAGTTTTGAGTGAACAATCCTTTATAAAAACTGGGGGGGCACAAATTCTTTCTGAGGGGGCAATGCCCCCCTTTGCCCCCCCGTAGCGCCGGGCCTGCCGCCGGAGGACATGAGTGTCGAATGGTGACATGATGTTAATCTAACATGCTATAACATGTAAAACGGGAACATGAAAGGAACATTAATAAAGCAAGTCATGTAAACACTTTAGTCATATTTTAGTCTTAATCAGATTATGGCAAATAATTAGATTACTGATGTCCCTGTAAACATAGTGATTGTGTCTAAAACTACTTAACCTTATTCTATGGACCAATTTGAACCAAAAATAGAGCTAAATATGACAAAATCGGAAACAACATTTATTTTGGGATGACCTTGCTTGATATTCAAAACATATTACTACACAAATTATACAGTAGTTGGAGAATCCAGCGTCCTATTGATAGAGACTATTCCTATTACTCACATGTTCATAAATCGTACAGCAGAATAGATTACTTTTTGATTGATTCTCGGCTAATTTCACAAGTTAATGATACCAAATATTACAATATATTAATTTCAGTTTACAGTCCCCTCATGTCTATAGATCTCTCTCTTCCTAAACAATGTTACTCCTGGTGTTTCAATCCACATTTGTTAAAGGAAGATAAATTCAGAGAATACATTGATGCCAAGCTAAACGACTTCATAGAAATCAATAATAACAGGGAGGTCTCCGACTCCAAACTGTGGGAAAGCAGTCATACGCGAGCGGGTATGTTATCTCTTACTAATCTGTTTCTAAAAGGGAGAGAGAAACAACTTAGAGAAATACAAAGTACTCTTCCTACTCCCGAATTGACATATCAAACATCAAAGTTGCTTGAAAATTAGGTCCTGCTTTATATTAAGTGTCCTTAACTACTATGTACTTCCATCAAAAAATAAATACAATGTACTTACTGTGTTTATGATGTATTTGAGAACACTTGTGGTACTTTTGAGTTGGGATAGAGGTTGGGTTATGAACAGGTTTGGTGGTATGGGTAGGTTTAAGGGTGGATTAAGGTGTAAGGGATGGTCAACAGTGTATTTACAAATGTAATTAAAAAAGTTAGTTACAAATGTAATTACATACGGGTATTTAATCAAGCATAAGTACACAGTAAATACATGTATTTACACAATAAGTATTGATGAGTACAATGAGTACCATCTCTAAACAATTCCTGTGTAAGTACTTATTAGTTAAGGCCACTTAATATAAAGTGGGACCGAAAATTATAATAAAAAATACAAATTAAACAGTAGATCTTGTTGAGATATTTTTAGTTACCATGAAGAAATCATATTCATATGTTTTTTTTAATGTACAGTGTAAAATGTATTAATTAAAAGTGCTGTCTGGAAGCTTTTGACACTTTTAAAGCATAAAACACCTTATGTTGGCAGTTAAGGTTACGTACTTGTTTATCTGAAAAACAACGCTAACGTCAGTTAGTCTCTTTTGTAAATGTGGGTTCTGTGTTGGAATGTCTGTCTTTGTTTTGGTCTGTGTAACTCCGCCCACTTCCAGATTACCTAATTACATTGTGGCACCCTGGGTTGCCTTAGCAGAAAAAAAACAGCGCATGTCATTTCAGACTTTATCAATATATCTGGGCTCAGCTGAAAATATGACTTATTCATGAAGTGTTTTGAATTCACAAACAATGCAAATATTACAAACGTTACTATTGTGTGTGTGTGTGTGTGTGTGTGTGTGTGTGTGTGTGTGTGTGTGTGTGTGTGTGTGTGTGTGTGTGTGTGTGTGTGAGAGCGCGTGTGTGTGTGCGTGCGTGAGTGTGTGCGTGAGTGTGTGCGTGTGTGTGTGCGTGCGTGTGTACGTGCGCGCTCTTCTGGGTTAGAGTGTGTGAACTGGGAATACTACATCTTTGACCCATTTGCAGTTACTCTAAAGACATACTGTATTGAGACGAGTAATAAATTATGATTGCTTCCAGCTCCATTTGAAAGATTCATCATAACAGGAAAGTGTGGCACAGTCAGTCTGTCTCTCTTTGTCTCATTATACATTATATATAGCAGGGCTTCTGTATTGGACAGTACCTTAATCTACCTTTTAATTCTGTGAAATGGTCACACTTTATTTTGATGGTCCATTTGGTGAATTTAAGTTACATTGCATCTACATGCCAACTAATTCTCATTAGATTATAAGTAGACGGTTAGGTTGGGGTTGGGATTAGTGTAAATTGACATGTACTTGCAAAGTTTCTTATAGTCAACAGTATGTCCGTTGAAGGAGCATTATCAGCAGATATTAAGCAGACAGTCTACTAATACTCAATTGGAGCATCAAAATAAAGTGTTAACTGAGAATTTTACTATGAATTCACAGTAACCTGTCCTACTGTATTTTTGTCTCTATTCCCATGTTTTATTTTGCTGGACTAATTAGTTATTCTTTATTTAAAAATATGTGATTAACATTGTTTAGGTGCCAACATTAATAATAAACTGATCAATCTAAAAATTATTTTCAAATAATGTCAATAACTGATAAATCTGTAATATTAAAATCCACACTATATACAATGAGGCTTTGTAAATATCATTTTAATAACGCTATTTTCTTAAAATCTTTAATTTACTAAAACTGATTTAATACAGACTGTATAATAGGGGAAAATGTTTTAGTACTAATATGTTTTATTATTTTGTTATTTTTGCACAAATTAAACATAGGGAGAGCATACATCTTTTACAGTTGAAGGCAAAATTTATTTTGTATTTGTCATAATGACAGTACATAATATTATACTTGCTGTTTTACAAGATACTACTAGCATTCCAAATTAAAGTGCAATTTAAAGGCTTAACTACAGTAGGTTAATTAGGTAGGCAAGATGGGTTAATTAGGTAATTAATTGGACAAAAGTGGTTTGTAGTTAATCAACACAATAATTTCTTAGGGAAGCTAATAATATTGAGCTGCATTTATTCCAGCTAAACTAAAAGAAAAAAAAAACTTTCTCCAGCGGAAAACATACTATAGGAAATACTGTGAAAATTTCCTTGCGACGTTAAACATCACACTGAAGAAAAAGATTCATTGCATTTGCTACATTTTTAAGGTAACTGGTTGCAAACTATTTATATGGGCTGAATTTAAACAAATAAAATTCAGTAATGTTCAACATAATTTGTTTGTTTGAATTCCCCCCATATAAATGGTTGGCAACCACATACTGTATCTTTCAAAAAATGTAGCAAAACCAAATTAATTGTTTTTTTTTTTTGTTTTTTTTTGCACTTCGAAAATATTTGTTTTAGATATTTGAGTATTAGTTAACCTCTTGTTTTTAGTGAGTTAAAACGAAAGAATTAAATTAAATAAAAATGAATGTTCCTTTAATTCTACATATAATAAAATGAATTAAAATATAAAACAATAAATTGTTTACAACCACTTAAGTTAAAATGTTTTTAGTAAATCCAAGGAATCATCTTTGAATCTTTTTTTTCAGTGCAGTTTTTGAAGATGGCTCATTCATCTTAACTAGACCTAATGGAGAAATGAAAGTAAAATCATCAGTTGAACTGGTTGTTTAGCACTGTAAATTATGAGCATGGATTTAATAGTATGAGGGCACTCATTGTCTGAAGTGATTGCAGCTACTCAGTGATCCTGCTTTTGGCTCCAGAGTCTTCTGGAATGGGTTTAGTGGAGCTGCATCGATGTAAAGCAAAATGTTCAAAACCTTTTTGGCTTGGGCTGGATGTCCTTGAAATCTAATGTTGGTGGTACCAAAGGCAGATGTTTCATCCTGTCTCTCCTTCACAGCACTTAACTGCAGTAAAGGGAATGTTTCCTCAAAATACTTTATTACATTTAAAAAAAAAAAGATTTTAAAAGAAAGAGACAAAAGATGCATAGTAACCCCCCAAAAACATTGATGATTTAAGATGGAGAGAAAATGAATTTAAGAATATTTTCCCCACAGAATCCAAAGAACTGTTGTACAGATTGTGTAGAATTTTAATTTAAAAGGAATACGTTTTTTTTTTTTTAAAGATCTCCAGGCCTTTTAACTTAGCTTAGCATAAATCATTGAATCGGATTAGACCATTAGCATCTCGTTTAAAAAGTTTTTAAAAGTTTTGTAGGTTTTCCTATTTAAAGTTTGATGACTATATTATGATATAAAGTAGCACCTGAAAATAGCACCAGCCAGGTAACGTTGCTGCATAATATCTTGTTTGCAGCCATGATACAGCAGCAAAGTAACTTGATTATTACACCAAAATGAGAGCCATATTGACTTTGAAAATAGCAACCTTTCAATGTCCGTGGGTTTTAGAACTTAGTACAAGATGTAACTACAGAAGAGTCCAGCTTTAAACTCTTTGTTAAAATTTTCAAGACATGCTAACGGTCTAATCATATTCAATGATTTATGCTAAGCTAAGCTAAAAGTGTTCCTGCTAGACACAGCGATGGGCTGAATGGCTTCAAAAATGGTAAAACTAAACCAGGGGTGTCCAGACTTGGTCCTGGAGGGCCGGTGTCCTGCAAAGATTAGTTCCAACCCCAATCAGACACACCTGGGCTAGTTAATCAAGCTCTTACTTGGCTTTCTAGAAACATCCTTGCAGGTGTGTTGAAGCAAGTTGGAGCTAAAATCTGCAGGACACCGGCCCTCAAGTACCGACTTTGGACACCCCTGAACTAAACTGTTTAACACTAGGAAAGTAGTAAAATGAGCCTATTTCCAAAAAAGAGCAGTGTTCCTTTAAACAGTAGGAAGAAAATAGAAAGGGGCAGGAATGAGCTAAGAAGAGAGACAGCCAGGGTGAAGCAAAGGATAGACTATGAGAGACGGAGATGGTCTCCCAGTGCATTGAGCTCCAGGCTCCAGAAGTGAGATGTGACTGAATACATTACAGTCAAACAAGAGCAATGCATCTCATAACTCAAACAGTCCTCTCATCTCACTTTCAGTCTTTGCCTGCACATTCGCGCAAGCCAATTAGTCATCCATAGTATGAAACATGAGCCAAGCTATAGCCAAACAAACAGATGCAAACAGCCTTAATTCACACACACTTTAACAGGAGATGCACATTCCTCCAGTGTGTTTGTGTGTTGTGCTGTGGAGTCTGGACTGTGGCTCCAGCATGACGAAACAAACCTGCAACAACCTAAACTGCAAACAAGAAGCCAATGACAACCATAACTCAAGACATGCAAAGAGAGAGAGAGAGTTGAGATAAGAGAGAAGGAAGGAAAGTATTTATCGAGCACACACACACACACTCTCTCTCTTACACTCCCTACTTCACTATGTATTGTATACGGTGAAACAAAGTATGGTTATTTTTCAAAGCAGGCTTATAAAAAATGTGTCAGAGCTGCTAGTCCTGCAAAATTATATTACAGTGCTGCATCTGCATTTTGTGGTAGTCATACAGTATGTGTGGTTAGTGTTTATTCTTTTAAAATAGGTAATCGAGATGTGTCTTCATTGGGGCTGTTAAACAGAGTTCAGTTTCAACCCTGTTTCAACACACTGACCAGTCGGTTTCAAATAAGACCCAATTAGTTTGATCAGGTGTGTTTAGTTAGGATTAAAACTAAACTGTGCAGAGCTGTGGCCATCCAGGAACTGAGTTTGACATACACTTCAACTATCATATGTAGAAGTTTTTTCCTGTTTCCACAACAAAAAAAAAGTTCCAAACCGTGCAAAACTGCATTGTTTAATTCAAGATTTTGCCTTGAATGTACGATGCGATCTAGGGGTCCTTTCTTCGTAGCTTGCTTAAATGATCTAAGATGATTTTGCAGATCCTGGATCTGTTAATCTTGATAACTGATCTCTGGCTAATTTGGTTCTTTAAACAATTTTGCGTATCAGATTAAAATGTCTAGATGAACTGATCTGAGATCGCTGCATGTGTTTTGAAGGACAGCTCTATCGATCCTCAAAATCATGATCAGCAATTGGCTGATGGCACAGCAGCGTAATGACATCATCTGATTAATATTCAATTACCATGTAAGCAAACTTACATGAAGTTCATAGTAATCGGTTTGTTAAATATGATACGCAATTACTCTCTTAGATCAAGTGATCAAAATCTTCTTTTAGCTCCTCAGTCAAGACTGAAACGTAGAGGGGACAGAGCTTTCTCTGTACTGTAAAACCCAAAAAGTCAAACCATTTGAGCAAACCGATTGCAATAATCCATTGAAGTTCAAAAACTACTTCTAATGAGTACAGTGAACTTAATCGATTTGAGTAAACAAAGCAATTTAAGCACAATCATTCATTCATTCATGTTCTTGTCGGCTTAGTCCCTTTATTAATCCGGGGTAGCCACAGCGGAATGAACCGCCAACTTATCCAGCAAGTTTTTATGCAGCCGATGCCCTTCCAGCCGCAACCCATCTCTGGGAAACATCCACACACACACTCATACACTACAGACAATTTAGCCTACCCAATTAACCTGTACTGCATGTCTTTGGACTATGGGGGAAAACCCGGAGGAAACCCACATGAACGCAAGGAGAACATGCACAGAAATGCCAACTGAGCCGAGGATCGAACCAGCGACCTTCTTGCTGTGAGGCGACAGCACTACCTAATGCGCCACTGCTTCGCCCAATTTAAGCACAGTAAAACCCAATAAATGAAGAGAACTCAAACTAACTGAGTACAGTAAAACCCAATAAGTTAAGGCAACTCAAACCGTTTGAGGAAACAGATTACTACAAACCATTTGAGTTAAAAAACTAATCTATATGAGTACTGTGAACTTACTCCATTTGAGTTGACGTAAACAGGTATTTAATTAACTCATTACCTTCAGCACTGAGTTCAAAACTCTTTTTAAATAAGTAGAATTAACTTTTGGTCAATTTTGAGTTGACTACACTCATTTGTAGGCCCACACGGAATCTGCGCATGCAGAATTTTGCAGATTTTTCGCAGAATTCCGCAGATTTCTGCAGATTTTTAGCCCATTATTAAATCTGTTTATTTACTTGAGTAAATGTGTAAATCTGAATAGAATTAGTTTTTATTCAGTAATTTATTAATTTTTATTTAATATATTAGGGTTTTACTTATGATACTCCGCTGGAAACTCCCAAAATAATTCTGCAGAAATCCGCAGATTTTTACCAAAATTCTCAGCAGAAATAGCTTCGACTCAAGTACAGCACCTTGATCAGTCTTGTGACTGTTTTTCAATGTGCTTTAAAAATAAATGAACTTAAACTTGAACTTAAAATACGGTGTTCTTTAACTGAACAAAAGTGAAGTGTCTTTTAAAAACAGGGATCTTCTACTTACTGGTGGTTTTAGTGTTTTAGTTTTAGTATACATACACAATGCTCAGTTTAAATGAGTACACACAATTTTGAAAATGAATATTTTTATTCATTTCTCAATGAATACGTCATATATTTTGGTGTGTTTGACCAAAACATATTTAATGAAACAGATATATTTATTAAAATAGAAGTGGAAAGATAAAACATTTAAACTCAAGCAAAATATAGCAAAATAAAATTACAAACTACAAAATTTCAACTAAAATTAAAATTTTAGTTTTGCTTTTTTTTTTGCTTTTTAAAACATTTTTTATATTATTTTATATACATTTTTGTCAATATCACACTCACCTAATAAGAGTGTCAGTAAGCCAAGATAGCTGCAAGCAACTTCTTTACCTCCAGAGATTGAGGGGCACGTGCCCACTAAGCAATTTGCATTGAGATGAATAGGAATGCTAGCAGATAGATCTCTCCACACACACACACACACACACACACACACACACACACACACACACACACACACAGTCACACACAGTCACATACACACACTTCTCTCCTGTGTGTTTGAGCTCCACAACGCACAGCTAGAGTGAACTCGATGAATATCTCCACTGTCTCATTACGAATATCCCTCGGCCCTCATTACCTTTGTCTGAGATTCAAAGAAGCTGCATCTCTGCCAATCAATCCTTCTGCCAAATTCTCTTTAATGTCTGATAGTGATGTCACTGACGCCTGACTGGATCACATCAACAGTAGGAGACGCTCAAGATAACACAGTCATCTAAAACTTGGTGGTCACAGAGAATTCATTTGCTTGTTTTTGAAAACAGTTTAATTGGGGTTAATGAGGGCTTAAGGTCAGGGGTTTGCACTACCTTGTTATGGACATCTACAAGAAAGAAGTGTATATGAAACAAATAATTAAACAAGTAACGCATTTCAAACTCACAAAAACGTACATACATAGTGCCCTCTAGTCGATTTGTCATCTAAAATGAGCAACGAAATGTACTCAGGGCAATGTATTTCAGGTTTCACACACAAAAAAAATATTAAAGGCCATGTTATTATACTTTATTGAATGCACACTGAGGTGACAGGGTAGACTAAAGCAATTCCACAGCTTGGTAGCATTTCGAAAGTGTTTCTGCAGAGTAACACACACAGAACACAGAAGTATTAATGCTTACAATGGTGTCGGCTACATACGGTATGATCACCTCAATGCAGAAGTATAATTCAGGCTTAAGGCACATATTTCTCATGAGCCTGGTTTGGAAACTTATTACCGCTTATCATCGTTAGGCTTCTTTGACACAGTTTGCAGTGTATCAATAAGTACAGAACTAAAAATTACTTGACTTGACATCGGATTGATATTTGACATTATCCTTTTATATAACCCCCTAGGCATGTGCCGGTATAAGATTCTGACGGTATGATAACCTTGGATATAAATGTCACGGTTTCATGATATCACGGTATGGAGATCACTGCTCTAAAATATATTTTTTTAAATGTCTGGGTAAAAAACTAAAACCCCTTTGTACACAATATAATTTAATTTGGGAAACATTTAAATTATTTTAGAATAGTAAACATCTCAGGCTAAATATTTCGAATGAATCATTGACTCCTGCTGTCTGCATTTGTTTCAAAAATACAGATTTCTTTACAATTTAAAATGGCATCTTTGGAGATCTTTTCTGCTAGAGATACTGTTGTCCTAAAAAAAAAAAAAAAACAAACAAACAAAAAAAAAGTAAATAGAAAATCGTACTCATACCTTAGGAACGGTAAAACAAAAAATGTTGACGCTTTTAAAACCTTGACCTCTCCAAACCGGGGTATACCTTAAACTCGGTTATCGTCCCATGCCTAGTCTGAGAGTGTTTTGGGGGACTAGAGAAGTTCTGATGTGCCCTGACATTTATGACGCTTAAGACACTGAAGTAACCTTATTACAAATGCATAAAACACAAGAATAAATAATATTTTAAACATGAAGAACAATTACTTTAAAGGGGTGGTCCACAGTGTATTTTTAAGGCTTGTTTGTGTTTATGGGATGCAAAGCAATCTGTGCTCATGTCTCACTTGTAGAAAAATATGTTATTTTTTTCATATATCTTAAATTGATTATATACTCAGCTAACATGAAAATAACTGTCATATTTCCTAGTTCCACTGAAAGAGGCCCTCAAGAGGCTCTGATTGGTCAGCTAACATAATGTGCTGCGATACGTGGATCGGCTCCACGTCACTCCCCTACAAGGACGTGCTTTTACACTGTGTAATCAGTGCAGTCAGAGCAGCTGTTAGCAACGTTAGCTGCCTGAATCACACAGAAAAATGAAAAGCACACCAGACACATCGTCTGCTCTAAAATAAAATCTAACAAGTTTCTTTCATATATATTCAGAATAAACATGTGTAAGTACTATAAAATGTTCTCATATCTTTTACGGTTTCGTTATTTGAGATGTAGAACGCATGGTAAACATCTGAATAGAGACACACTGTAGTGCTGCTGAAGATTGTGGCTGTTTACAGCGGTTTGACTGATAAATATATATTTGTAGCTAAATTGTTAATGGTGCCAAACAGCATTTCCTGTTGTTTACATCCTTGTTTACAACCTTGCTACAACTTACTGTTAAGAAACTGCATGTAGAAGATCAATTTTAACTAATAAAAATACCTAGAGGTTGTGGCTCACAATCCACAGCTTCATCGGTTGGAGGAGTTTTAACCGAATCCAGCACTGAACTGGGAGAGATTGTGAAAGCTCTCCTTGTCAAATGCTAGCTATATATATTTTTTTATTATTCTCTGGAGCGTAATTAACACAAAATTGTAAGCACTTCTCTCTTTGTGTCATGTCCTTTGGAAGCCCAAATACAGAAGCAGAACAAACTCTTTGGAAATAGCAGCATTTGAATGACATTACAGCGCCTCTGGCCACGCCCCTTCACTGCGCAGGGTGTATGTGTGTGATGAATGCATGTAACCTGAAGCATTTGTTACCTCACTTGGCCGGATGTATTTTTTTGTAATACCTAAACTTCATATGCAGTAGGCTTTGCTAAGCTAACTCTGCAAAGGTAATCTCTCCCTGTGCAGAGATGTTGTTTATGTTTACACAGCTTCATTACACATCAACTAAAGTTTCAAAGATAATATATAATAATATTTTAATATTTTATTAATATTTTACCTTTTATTTATATTTTTGCCCAAATAATATCAACCTTACTTTTGACTGGTTGAACTATGGTAAAATACATAAATAAATAAAAAATAATAAATAAATAAATAAATAAATAGCATGTGTCACCTTCTGAATAAAGCAGCATCTGACCACGGTGGTCTCACAAAGTGAAATGTGTCATAATTCCAACTTATTCCTGAGGATAAAAAATGAAACAACCTTTCTAACCATACTTTTTATTTAACTGTTGTGTCTATCGGAAAACAGCTTGTTGTGAATGCAGAATAAGATGAAATCAGTCCTCAAGCACTTGCAGTGCTGATGAAAGTCTGAACTGGTTGTGTGTTCGTGTGTCTGAGCACTTCTTCGAGCCCCGGGGACAGCTGACACAGCGGGCCACAGTCTCCTTAGTGCAACCACACTCTTTTAAGAGCAATGGGGTGGAAGAAAGATCAGTCCCTTTTTACTCTTTGCCTTTCTTCAGAGAGTTGAATCAAAAGAGGAAGGCCAACTGAAGTGGGAAACGAGTGGGAAGAACATGTCACAGTGTGTGAGAGAAATATTTTTACTAGAGATACAACAAAAGAGGGAATACGAGATGCATTTTTGCTGGAAATGAGGAGATCAGGGAAATATGCCGAGCACAGAGGTCTCTCCCTTAGCAGACATGTGCCGGACTCCAAGCTGTGTTTTACTTATGCTGGGATTGCAGATAATATACTTCGCAATAGCAGAGATTCAGTTTATCGTGATTATTATGGTTATGGAAGAATACAACACCTGCTGTATGTGATATTAGCATCATGAAACAGGGCTGCATAAATAATCACTTAATTACTTTCATTTATTCATTTTCCTTCGGTTTAGTCCCTTATTTATCAGGGGTCGCCACAACGGAATGAACTGCCGACTTTTCCAGCATATGTTTTATGCAGCATATGCTGCATCCCAGTACTGGCAAACACCCATACACACTCATTTACACACGCACTTATAGAATATGGTCAATTTTGTTTACCCAATACACTTATTCACCTTATTATTCGCCGAGGAGCGGGCGCAGCCATTTGAATCTTTTTGGCTCGAGACTTCCGGTCTCATTCACTTCCATTCATTTTTAGACATTAAAAACTGCTTGTTTCGCTGTTTGATGTTGCAAATCGATATTTCCTTATTATATATTCCTCATTATTTTTACTTATATTTTCCTTATTATTTATTCTACTTGGTCTACTGTATATAGTTATGCAAACATTTGTTTGTAGAGCAAGTAATTGGACCGTTTTCTGCCGTTTATTATTCCTAGTCATTTCTCTCATTGGAGACTGAATCAGACATTCTAACACAATCGAGAAAACAGGCCTTCTACGGCATTTTAGAATAAAGTCAATAGCGCATGTATTTGGAATGTGTGGGAAACCAGAACACTCGGAGGAAACAACACGTGGAGAACATGCAAACTCCACATAAGAATGCCAACTGGCCCAGCCTGGACTCGAATCTGTTATTTCTGCATAAAAATGCATGAGATCTCTTTCAGTTTGAGATTAGTCCTCCTCTCATTTCTTGAAAATCCTCGTCTTCCCTTTCCCTCAGATCTTGTTTACACCTGGTATTAAGATACATTTTGTTCCATGAGATCACAGGTAGACATGGGAGACACTCTGCTGTTTACACCTGATGCTTAAATCTAAGATTTTTATCACTTTTGATCAATTTTCCGGTAAGGAGGGGGCTATCTGTGGATGAAATAAAAGTATTAAGTTGTTGCTAAGCCATGACCCAAGTTATATTTTAATACATTTTAGATACTTAGATGTACCTTTAAGCTATAATATGGACAGTAATATTTACTTGTAGATACTAATATGTGCTTTTAAAGCACAAAGGTGACAGCTTTTGTACATTTATGGTCATTTTTAGGCCTTTTTTTGATCTTTTAAACAAATAATGCTAGATATGTTTGCATAGATAAAATATTGTACAGTCAAAAAACATTAAAAAAAAGTTAGAAGAGTAAAAATAATTACATACATTTAATGAGAAATGCAATGATATAGGTTTAATTATAGTGTATCTACTGTACAATGTTGCTTAATGCAAACATGCAATGTTTTGGTGACTGAGTTTTTATCTTTCGATGATGCTTTGCAAAAAAATCGATTAACAGCACATGAATGAGTTTATATATGAAATTAAACATTCAAAAATCAGTATTTCACAAAAACTGCATGGAAGCTGGTGTTTGAAAATACGCAAGAACACTGGATAAAAAACTAAATTACTAAATAAATACTAAAGAAATGGAATACATGATAAATACCAATTAATTCATTTTTTAAAGGAAAACTTAAATATAAAGCTGTAATTTTTATATATATATATATATATATATATATATATATATATATATATATATATATATATATATATATATATATATATATATTTATATATATATATATATTTATATATATATATATATATATATATATATATATATATATATATAAATAAATTTTTTGCTTGTTATTTTACTAAATTAAAATGAGCTGAAACAACACAATTCTTGAGATTTTATTCAGAAAACTTAATTTTTCATGTTAAATCCACATAAATGGGTTATAAGTGTTAAGTTAACCTAATCAATTTGTGTTGGGACAACATGAATGAATTGCGTGGAACCCTGCATTTTTACAGTGCAGAAAGTGTTTTGCATAACTTGGCATTAGTCAATAACTACTCAATAATAATTATTGCCACATCAAGAACAATAATTGACAATAATGATTTTTTTTTTTTGCCATAATATTGCAGCTCAACCGTTTTATGACTTGTTTGATTTTTGAAATGTTTGATTTATGTACAGTTTTAAACAGTTGTTGTTATTGTAACATTGGTTAAATTGAGGTATTTGACATGAAGCAACACAGATTAACTTACAAAATTAAACAAACAAACAAACAAATAGGCTGATGAAATAATATGCTTCAACAAGTTCCAAGTTAAGTGTAAATTTATTTATTTTCTACATTTTAATACAATTTCAAAGCTGTTATGAACCACATTCTCACTTTTTCATTATGTGATGTAATGGTGTATAATAATGTTGGGGGAAATCATTTGAAGCTTTTCATTGCTTTAACAAAAAAAGAGGGTATAAATACTACAATATAGTATTTGCAGAACAGTCATTTCTGTTTATAGGTCATCAAGCAGTTATTTAATGTCAATCCTTTTAAAAATGTGTGAATATCAACCAATTAATAAGGCTTGATACGCTACCTGCCTATTATATTTATTCATTTATAATTATTATTATATACTTCTTTTTAAATAAAGGGCAGTGTCTATAGGGCAGCTTTAAATACAACAACAGCAGTGTGTTCATGTGCCGTCTGTTTTAGAGTAACATGGGTTACATCTCAATTCCCCTGCAATCTGTTCTAGATAGTGCACGAAATTAGAACTGGACCACGATCGGCCCATCTGAAATCATAGCGTGTTGGAAACAGTATGTGAAAAGTGCCCAGATGGCACACCAATTCCCCGCGGGTTTTGTGAAATGTGCATTTTGTGCACTGCCTACAATGTATTTGTATTTGAATTAGCAACACTCTTCATTTAAGAGAGGAGGAATTTGTCACAGATCACGTTCAAGTGTATTTACACCAGAACTGAATGCTGCCCAATCGGTTTCTGAAGGTTTGCACACACAACATAGACACTTGATTTAGATTTTAGCGAGAAGCTGGCTCAGTGGGTAGCACTGTCGCCTCACAGCAAGAAGGTCGCTGGTTCAAGTCTTGGCTGGGCCAGTTGGCTTTTCTGTGTGGATTTTGCATGTTCTCTTCCTGTTTGTGTGGGTTTCCGGGTGCTCCAGTTTCCCTCACAGTCCAAAGACATGCATTAGGTGAATTGGATGAACTGAATTGGCTGTAGTGCATAAGTGTGTGTGAATGAGTGTGTATGGATGTTTCCCAGTACTGGGTTGCATCTGCAAAAAACATTTTCTGAAAAAGTTTGCAGTTCATTATGCTGTGGCAACCCCTGTTAAATAAGGTACTAAATTGATCAAATGAATGAATGAGCTAGATTCCAACACTTCTTTAGTAATACTCTTTTCGTAAACCGCCATTTATTTTGTTCTGGTTAGAAGTGTTGCCTTATGTGCTGTTTTTGTTTGTTTGTTTGTTTTTTTGTTTTGTAACCTGCGCAGTGAACGCGTTAACTCTTGATTTCGGGTGCTGGAAGTGATATGAGGTTTGCAAGGGCTGACCATGTTGTATCGTTGCACAGCTCTATAAATAACAAACTGTCAGTCCTCCACCATTGCGTGCCTCTAAATCTTTCATGCTCAGAGGGACTCAGCAGAAATTTCCGCACCTCGGATGCTGCAGCTTGTCTTTTTTTTTTCTTCCTCATTTCTGCACCGGTTGTTTTATGGCTGCCACATGATGGGGAGGAGAAGCCATTTGCACTGGTCATGCTTCTCTTCTGCTGCTCTCTTTGCAGATTTGAAGAGAGAATTCGTTGCAGAATTGGAATTTTACATCAACCTGATGTTGTTTCGTTTTTTTGTGGAATGGATGCACCAAAATGGAAATTCTGTCAGGAAACACTCTGGATGCACTTGGACGAAAATAGAAATAGAGAATGCGTTGTAATAATTATTAGTATTCTTTGTTTTTGTAAGAGTTTTAAGTCAACTTAAATTTAATTATACTGATTTAAAAAATGAAATTGTCATGAAGGGACGCTGACTATGGAGTTGAGGATCTACATGCAGTTTTATTAAGTAAAGTTTATTTATAAAGTAATTTTGAGTGGATCATGTGCTTATGATTGACTATGGCCGATCCTGCATTATCTAATGCATGATACATCGATCAGACGATTCCTAGATCCCCCCTTCCACCCCTACTCCTGCCCTTTATCCCTGACAGGTCGGCACGGTGGCCCAGTGGTTAGTACTGTTGCCTCACAGCAAGAATGTCTCTGCAAGCAGGGGAGTTCTCGAGACCTACCTAAGCTCAAACTCCCTTCTCGCTCTGCAAATGGGAGGGAGCCCCAGGCTCGAGCATCTTATTAGCTTAGGGCCCTCTCCCAGGACTGCATGCCAAGCATGCTTTATAGTCAATAATCAGCTAAGTGTGAACTTTTGAAAGAGTAGTCATACTGGTAAAGGTCAATAACAGAAGCAAACGTGTGCATATGGGTTAAGCAAGAGGGTCTGGGTCACAGGCAAAGAGTTCGGTCTTGGCAGCAAACTACGTAAACAAAGGGGCAAAACAAGGATAATGTCCACTAATAGTTAAACAAGACTCAGCCCTGATGTTTGTATCTGTGCTGTTTTTAAAGTCCATGTAATCATGCAATCCTTCGGCTGTGTGTGTGTAATCAATGCGAAACAGGAACTGGTGTGTGCGAGGTGCATTCTGGGAGTTGTAGTTCGTAAATGTGGTGTGTGTGTAGTTCTCCAGCGATCAAACTTTGATTGCTGGTGACTGTAACAGCAATAAAATAAGCACATTTATTGACCGTAACATTTTATTGATGGTGAACGACTTGAGAGGTATGATTTTAAGCAAGCAGCAGGAACATGTATAGTATATACTACATAGAAATTTAATGTCGGTGCATTCTTTGAGTGGAATTAGCTTTTTCATTGATGCCTAGATACATATATGTGTACATGAGCGGAATGTCTACGGGGCAGAATATTGAGCTTTTTTGAACTTTTACTATGGCGTAAGTTTTTTTTGGCTTACACTTTCGGTCAAATAATAAAAATTCTGATCATTTTCAGTAACGTGGTCAATTCTGTGCATTTTTATAAACGCCACAAACAAACAACAACAACAAAAAAACAATCTTATCATGAAATCATAGAAGTAGAGAATTGAACTGTGAATTCAGTGAATCGTTACTGTACATCCCTAACTATAACCATGTAAATCAGCTGAAAATTAAGAAAAAGTTACCTTCAAGGCTCATAGTTTTAGTTAGCCACGATAATAAGATAGGTCTCAAAGAATTATTTTGAAGGGTCCCTGCATAAAAGCTGTGGGACGTCCCATACGGCAGGGGAACTGGCAAGCCTCAACATCACTCAAAATCCATGGATGAGTTGGTCAGACCTCCTCTCTGGTGTAAACTCACACTGTCAGCCATCATACTTGTACTAGTGCTGTCATCTCTGTCTCATCTGCACACTAGAGAGCAGATGTTATTCTGCTGTCTTAATGACCACAGCTGTCAAAAAGGGAACAGAGATCTATTAAGGACACAGACAGATGTTAACTTGTATACAGATCTTACCTTATAAACCCTAAGGAATTGGTTATTTAGTCAAATATATGTATACCTCCAAATGTTTACTGGCAAAACATTTATGGTAAACATACTTGTAAAAAAACATATTAAGACATACGTGTGTAAAAGGCTATTTACAATGTTATTTTACATGCTAATGACTTAAGTGTCATGCACTTTCAGAAATAAAGTTACAAAACTCAATAGAGCCTGGCTGCAGATTTGCATCTGCACTTTCAGGCTTGCACTCTCTGACTTGCACTCTCAGGCAACTGCGCTTCCTCTGCAGGTGATGTCGTTTACAATCAACACCTGAGCCCGCTTGCATGAAAGTCCTTCAGTAATTTAACTTAAGGGTGTCCCTCTTGAGGAAAAAATCACAGAGGTAAGGGATTTTATTAAGATCCTTGCAACAAACTTCTTATCGATCACCCTTACCTAAGTGCCTTTTTTTAAACGTTTCACTGTAGTTTCTAGTAACATTTCCGTAAACAGATCGTAAATGTACAGATTACGTAAAGGAATGCTTGCCTTAAAACAGCTCTGCAGTACACATCATCTATGTCGTTTTCTTTCCCTTATTAGGTCGATCTCGACATTATGTTTTGAGGACCTACATGGTCCTCAAAACTGGGATCATGTAGAGACTCTTGAAGCTGCACTGAAACTGGGATTTCATATGGATGCACTCCTGCACAGACATGCTAATTTATCAGCATGCATATATTATGTATTATGTATGTCATGGTATACAACTTAAGCACTTAGAATTATTTGACAAAGGCGTCACTGGCAACGCAAACAAATTGGAAACTAACTTTTGGTTTATTTGTGTCGATCACAAGTGATGGTCACGGTTTATGGATCTGTGTGTTCCTCCTGTATGTTATGTATCATGCCTTGTGTGTTGTCATGTGTGAGGGTGTGTGTTTGTTTACCTTTTGTGTTGACAGCGTGCTAGGATCAGCTGATGTCATCAGCTGACTTATCATCCTCCAGCTGAACCTTATTTGGCTGGCTCTATAATTCCTCCAGTGGTATGTTCTGGTTATCAGTCCGTTGTTTGTCCTTGTTCCTGATTGTTGTCTCCCAGTATCCTTCACTGTCTGTTTGATGTCTTCATCATGGCCTGTGGCTGTCTTTTGTTTTGAACTTTCGTGTGTCCTCTGTTCATTTAAATACTTGCTTTTGGATCCTCCTTGTCTAAGTGTCGTGACAGTGATGTGACAAGAGAGTGCTGGTGTCGATTGTAAATGACATCACTTGCAGAGGGAGCGTGGGTGCCTGAGAGTGCAAGCCTGAAAGTGCAAGTGCCAGTCCCTTTTCACAAAACTTGTCACTGTGGCGGATTTCAAAAGGTACCATTTTGTACCTTACAGGTGCTTGGTACCTTAAAAGTACAATTTTGTACAATAAGGGTACACTTTTGTACTTTTAAGGTATTATGAGGAATACATCTATGCTTTTTAGTTATTAGTACTGTATGCACCTTTAAAAACAAAAGAAGATAGTCAATGGGTCCCAACAACCATTTATTTATTTATTTTTTAGGACAGTAAGGTCTGACTTTGCTTAGAAAAAAGTCTTGTCACTTAACAGAAATAATGAACGGTATAGAATAAAAGTCATGCTGCAGTGGAAAATGAGTTAACATTGTGATTGACTCACATGAGCTCGTAGGACTGCATCCATACACCTCTGCAATGACTCAAATAACTTATTAATAAAGTCATCTGGAATGGCAAAGAAAGCATTCTTGCAGGACTCACAAGAGTTTATCAAGACTCTTTGAGTTCATCTTTAATGCCTCCTTCATTTTACCCCAGACATGCTCAATAATGTTAATGTCTGGTTACTGAGCAGGCCAATCCTAGAGCACCTTGACCTTCTTTGCTTTCAGGAACTTTAATGTGGAGGCTCAAGTATGAGAAGGAGTGCTATCCTGCTGAAGAATTTGCCCTCTCCTGTGGTTTGAAATGTAATGGGCAGCACACATGTCTTGATACCTCAGGCTATTGATGTTGTCATTCATTCTGCAGATCTCTTGCACCCATACTGAATGTGACCCCAAACCATGATTTTTCTTTTACTAAAGTTGACTGATTTCTGTGAAAATCTTGAGTCCTTGTGGGTTCCAATAGGATGATGAAATCATGATTGGGATGGAGTTCAACAGATGATTAATCGGAAGAATCTACCTTCCGCCACTTTTACAAATGATCAACTAGTAGTCAAGTAGTCAACTGGGATCGATGGCAAGACTTTTGTCTGGTGTTTTTATTTTGGGGTGATATAGCCCTATAATAGATTGTAATTATTTTGTATTAATTAATCAGCACATCAGGACATCAGCACATCGGTCAAGTAGTCAACTGGGATCGATGGCAAGACTTTTGACTGGTGTATTTATTTTGGGGTGATATAGCCCTATAATATATTGTAATTATTTTGTATTAATTAATCAGCACATCATGAAATCCAATTGTTAGCTCGTACATGGATTTAAAGCCCAATAGTCTGATTTTTTTCAACATTAATATACAACACCATGCACTCAGTGTCACCCAGAGGACAATAGTGAACTTCTAAACTTCCGCTCTTAAGCTGAACTTACTGTTTTTCCTTTGATCAAGCAGTCTGGGAGTGTGCATCATGATAGTTCATAGATTTAGACAGTTTGAAGCAGATAAAAAAAAAAAAAAAAAGTCTACTCCGAGCAGCAGAAATAACATTAATTTTGTTTTTGGTGTCTGAAAGCAAAGACAGACTCTCCGGAGACTGTAATACGCTTCAGAGGGAAGTCTGAGAGGTGGCTAATGGAGCTTACAGAGATGATAAGAGCATTTGTGTTGGTGTGTGTCTGTGTTTTGATATTATTGGTGTTAAAAGCTCTGCTACTGCTCCTCATTTGTATTTTCAGCTCTCTGCGCACTACGCCAGCGTGGAGCCATTGAGGAAGCGTGTATCTTGGTAATTTGCGATATTTAAAAGCCTGTACACAACACACACAGGTGAAGCGGGTGAGCGTGTGTGTCTGGAGCTGACTGTGAGTTAAACCAGCAGGTGATTTGTAAAGCCGAGAGATGATTTTATTAGAGAGTGCAACAAGGTGTGAAGAGATTTTATCTCTAAAACATGCACACACACAGAAAATGGTGAAAAAAAACATGTTTTTGGGGGGTTGGAGAGTTGATGAGCTGATTTTATTGACACTTTTCTTTCAATTATGGTAAAAAGGCAACATTTTGTGTGTGTCTTCTGGAGATCTTGCAGGCAGTTGAATCATGTTTGGTCTTGGGATAAGGGGATTGTTTAGTCTGAGCTATTCTGGAAACAGAGATCGATATTGTGTGTTCTTTTTGGTGGCGCTTGTAGGAAAGAGTCTCGATTGATTGGAGAAATTTAGTTCACCAAAAACATCCAGTCATTTGGGCCAGTGACCTGAATATTATTATTTTTTCAGTGTACTTCAGTCTTAATCTGAAGAAATTTTCTGTTTTTTATTGTTCACATGGAGCATCTTAAATCTTTAAAAGTTTTTAATATTTCAAAACTTTACACTTAGCTGATGATTGATTATAAAGCAAGTTTGGCTTGCTCTCCCGGGAGAGAGCCCTGAGCTCAAAGGTCAGGTTGGGAGGTTGAGCCCTCCCGTTTGCAGGGCAAGAGAGGAGCTCTGAGCTCAGGTAAGGTCTCGAGAACTCCCCCTGTTTTGATAAAGAGCTGATGACAAAAAATAATTGGTGTGAAGAGATATGCTTTTGACTGAAGTGCTAAATTTAGATAAATCAATACATTTATGGGACATGTTTTTTGGACTGTGAGAAGAGACTGGAGAACCCGAGGGAAACAAGCACGGGAAGAACATGCCAACTTCGCACAGAAACGACAGCAGGCCTGTTTAAAGACTAGAACCGGTGACGTTCCTGCTGTGAGGCAACAGTGTCAATCACTGGGCCACCGTGCCGCCCGATACAGGGAAAGGTGGAGGAGTAGGGGTGGAAGGGGAGATTCTTCAAATCATAGATGACTGTAGTGAGAAACCCTGGCTCTATAGTGGGTTAGGAATCGTCTGATTGGTGAATCATACATTAGTTAATGCGGAACCAGCCGTGTTCAATCATAATCAGATAATCCTCTCAAAGTTAGTTTATAAATAAGCTTCACTTCGATTAAAAAAAAAAAAAAACGTACAAACATTTATACACTAACTGACAAATGTCATGTTTCCTATCCAAGTTTTAGGAACATCAAATAATAACTTGACTTCTTGTTGATCATTTGGTATTAGAAGTGGCTGATATGAAGAGCAAATGCCTCTATTATGCTTATTTTACCAAAATAAAATATGATCATGCCTTGATTTTTAGTTATTTAATTAGGACAGTAAGGTCTGACTTTTGCCATTGTGTTCATGTTTTTTTTTTTTTTTTTTAGTATCGATTGGTATCGAATTCAAGTATTGTGACAACACTAAATAAGAGTCGTTCAAACCTGCTCAACAGTGCATTAAGAGTGACTGGTCATTTTGTTAGGTTTGACTGGTCATTGAGTTAGTTTTGGGTTAGTTTAGGGCTAGTTTTGAGTGGTCATTGAGTTAGTTTTGGGCTAGTTTTGACTGCTCATTGGGTTAGTTTTGACAGGTCATTGGGTTAGTTTTGGGCTAGTTTTGACTAGTCATTGGGTTAGTTTTGACAGGTCAATGGGTTAGTTTTGGGCTAGTTTTGACTGGTCTTTGGGTTAGTTTTGGGCTAGATTTGACAGGTCACTGGGTTAATTTTGGGTTAGTTTTGAGTGATCTTTGGGTTAGTTTTGGGCTAGATTTGACAGGTCATTGTGTTAGTTTTGGGCTAGATTTGACAGGTAATTGGGTTAGTTTTGACTGGTCATTGTGTTAGTTTTGGGCTAGTTTTGACGGGTAATTGGGTTAGTTTTGACTGGTCATTGAGTTAGTTTTGGGTTAGTTTTGGGCTAGTTTTGACTGGTCATTGGGTTAGTTTTGACAGGTCAATGGGTTAGTTTTGGGCTAGTTTTGACTGGTCTTTGGGTTAGTTTTGGGCTAGATTTGACAGGTCACTATGTTAATTTTGGGTTAGTTTTGAGTGATCTTTGGGTTAGTTTTGGGCTAGATTTGACAGGTCATTGTGTTAGTTTTGGGCTAGATTTGACAGGTAATTGGGTTAGTTTTGACTGGTCATTGGGTTAGTTTTGGGCTAGTTTTGACGGGTAATTGGGTTAGTTTTGACTGGTCATTGGGTTAGTTTTGGGTTAGTTTTGAGTGGTCATTGGGTTAGTTTTGGTCTAATTTTGAGTGGTCATTGGGTTAGTTTTGGGCTAGTGCCAACTCGTCATTGAGTTAGTTTTGGGCTAGGTTGACGGGTAATTGGGCCAGTGCTGACTGCTCACTGGGTTAGTTTTGGGCTAGTTTTGTTTGGTCATTGAGTTAGTTTTGGGATAGTTTTGACTGGTCATTGGGTTAGTCTTGGGCAAGTTTGACTGGTCATTGGGTTAGTTCTGGGCTAGTTTTAGGTGGTCATTGAGTTAGTTTTGAGCTAATTTTGAGTGGTCATTGGGTTAGTTTTGGGTTAGTGCCAACTGGTCATTGGGGTAGTTTTGACTGGTCATTGAGTTAGTTTTGAGCTAATTTTGACTGGTCATTGAGTTAGTTTTGGGCTACTTTTGACAACAAAGACAGTGAAGAATTCAACAACTCATTGCTGTGAAATAAATACATTTGCAACACAGCTGACCTACATACAGTCCTGCACACACACAGCACAACACTCCTCATCTGTAGTGTGCGAGACGAGAGCTGATTCACTCACATCTGAGAGGGACAGCGCTTTTCATTTTTAACTGATTTGTTTGAAGGACACATCCCATAATCCACATGCCACCTCTTATTAACTTTACTGCCGAAGGAACTCTAGCCCGAGTGAGGGAGAGTGAGATCCATTGAATGAAAGCGATTCAAATGAAAGGTACTTCCTACGCACAATCCTTCCCCGTGGCCTTGTTCCCTCTTCTCTTTCATACATTCTGTCAGTTTCAAGAGAAGGGATCTGCAAGGGTCAATGTGTGGCTACCGCTGGGACTGCAGTGATTGACAGGGATGCCATGGTTACAGCGTCATAACATTCTTTTTGGCTTTTGCTAAAATCGGCACACATTTCAACAGTTCAGAGGGTTCAGGAAAGGAGAGAGTATTCACATATTCACAAATATGACTATAGATGTATTCACAAACTGAGCTTGACACGGATGTGGAGTTGTGTGAGGAATATTATTGCATAAACAGGCTGGATTTGAGGTCTGAAAAGGTCAATGAGATGGAGAAGAGCTTTTTAGGTGTATTTAAAAGTATTTCACAGCAGTGTACCTCCTATATGATGGTTCTATTGTGGGCTTTTGTATCAAAACATATGAGGAATGAGATTTTATACATTTATGTGGTATTTTTTTAATAAAACAGTAGCTTTTAGCCTTGTTGCACAATGATTGGTGGTTTACGGGGACTCTATGTATTTTATAGAAAAAAAAACTGCTTTTCATATGACCCTATCCCACCCCTATTTCTAAGCCCAACCCTCACAGAAAACAATCTGCATTATTACATATTCAAAATATTTCATTCCGTATGATTTATAAGCATTTGTGCCTGTGGGGACCTCAAGTCATGTCCCCAATTTATGAGTATGTGTGAATTCAATTTGAAGTCCCGACTAAGACTCAAAACATGTACTTGCACGCACTCACACACACTCTGAATCTCATCCTGCACTTACCTCACTTATCCAGCACACTCAAATCACATGTTTGTGTGTCTGTGCGCATGGTGAAATGTTTTCACAGCTATTGTAAAGCTCTTTCATCATGTCTGGAAATCCCTTCATCAGCACTTACTTGCATGCACACACAAACAGGTGCTGCCAGAGAGGTAGAGATAATGGTGTTTGTGTGTGCGCGTGTGTGTGTGTTTGGGATTCTTAAGGATTTGAGCTTGTGGGTTTAAAGAATTGTTTTTCAGTCATTTCTAGAAAATACTGAAGTTTCAACAATGCTGAAATGTGGATATTTTGGACAACCAACAGTCACAGTGTTTGTTGATTTGTTTTTTACTTAATTAAATCAGCTAAGCACAATTTTACACTGAATTATTCAGTTGCTGTGTGTTTAAACTGTAGGACATGTTTTGTTTTTTGTCAATGCTTGTTACTTCTCTTAATGAAATATAGTTGTGCTTCTCTTTCATCCCCATTCTTCACATTTTCATCCATTCATAATGTTTATTTTGCATACTAACATGTTTTTGCTATTTAGTTTCATATAAAAAAATCACTTCTATAACACACAATAAAGATATTATGGGCCCTATCATATACTCGGAGCAAGATGTGTTTGGCACAATTTGTTGCTATTTTCAAACCAGCGCAACCATAATTTTCATTTTTTCCGCTGCGTTGTTTAAATAGCATCCATTTGCGCCACTTTGTGGGCTCATGGGCGTGCTGGTCTAAAAAGGAGGAGTGTTAAGGCGCATTGTTGGCACATTGCTATTTTGGGTAACTAAAATAGACTATGCCATTGACCAACTAAAAGCTGGTCTAAAGTCCAGCAAAGAGTGTGTTAGTTATGCGCATATGCAGGCTCAAATGCTTGCACGTTGCTTAATACATACTGGATGTACAGCAATACACAAATATCTTTACATATAAAAAAAAAAGATTAAAATGTTACAAAAAAATATATAATTTTCTACATAAATATAAAAAACAACTGCATTTGTATAATGTTGTTATTATTTTTTCAGTATTATTTATTATATGCATATTTATACTTGTTTTAATGAAAACAAGTTTAGATTTGTCCATCTGTCGGGTTTTGGAGACGTCTGCTTCACCATATGGGGCATAAGAATAACGTGTGTTTGTACATAACTCAGTTTTTTGACCACACTTGGTTACTATTGTTTATTTATTTGTTTGCTGGATATTAGAACTGAATTTAGAAATAGTTTTGAAATAAATCTTTTCGCTTGACAACCGAAATTAAATAGGCTAATGAATGTCTTCAGAGGAGAGCGTACAACACTTTCTCTTTACTTCACACAAAGTGAAGTAAAGAGAAAGTAGAGGCAGAGGAGGAGGAGGCTTGTTCCTTTATGCTTGCGCTGCAGATGGTCTGTTTACCTATTTTCTCGCTAGTGAAGCATTCAGTTTTTCCACTTACAAAGTCTGACATGTAAATAGCAAATGCACCATGGCGCGACACAACTGTCTCTTAAAGGGAATAGGAGATGAGACTCTGATTGGTTGAATGGATAATATGCTCAAAACATACCCATAACTCAGTAAGAGAATAAGCACAATCATGTTAGACCAGGCGCCAAGGCACAGACCGTATTTTTCTGTCCTTAAAATAGCAAAAGTGGATACAGAGACGCCCTTAATGCTTTTGCGCCATGCGCTTTAGACTTTGCGCCTAGATCGTTAAAATAGAGCCACAAGACAGATAAGAGCAAAGTTATTGGATTTTTTCCTCCCTGCAGTTCATTCATTCATTCATTTTCTTGTTGGCTTAGTAGATTTATTAATTCAGGGTCGCCACAGCGGAATGAACCGCCGACTTATCCTGCACGTTTTTACGCAGCGGATGTCCTTCCAGCCACAACCCATCTCTGGGAAACATCCACATACACACATTCACATACACTACGGACAATTTAGCCTATCTGTTGGGGAAACCGAAGCACCCGGAGGAAACCTATGCGAACGCAGGGAGAACATGCAAACTCCACACAGAAACACCAACTGTGCCGAGGCTCGAACCAGCAACCCAGCGACCTTCTTGCTGTGACCTTCTTGCACTACCTACTGTGCCACTGCCTCAAAAATACCCACAAATAGTGTAACTCTTTGAAATTGTTAAGTTTAGGTTTTTATTCAAAGTGTGCCATTTTTGTGACTGTCACTTTAAATTTGATTGTGATTGTGTTCTTTTTTAAAAAGGGGCGGAGCTACAAATGCCTATCCGTCATCATAGGAGTAGATTTAAGAAATGTCTAACGTTAGCTCTGGAAAAACTGAAAAAATCAAAAGAAGTTGCTCAGAAGTTGACAACACTGTCCATTCATTCATTCATTCATTCATTCATTTTCTTTTCGGCTTAGTCCCTTAGTCCCTGTGGGTCGCCACAGTGCAATGAACCGCCAACTTTTCCAGCATATGTTTTACACAGCGGATGCCCTTCCAGCCGCAGCCCATCACTGTGAAACACCCATACACGCTCATTCACACACACACACTACGGACAATTTTAGCTTACCAAATTCACCTATAGCTCATATCTTTGGACTTGTGGGGTAAACCGGAGCACCCGGAGGAAACCCACGCCAACACGGGGAGAACATGCAAATTCCACACAGAAATGCTAATTGACCCAGCTGAGGCTCGAACCAGCGACCTTCTTGCTGTGTGGCGATCGTGCTACTCACTGCGCCACCGTGATGCCCACCTGTTAATTTATGTATACTAAAACGTCGCATTATGCCTTTTATTCTCTAAAATTATGTTTTGCAGGTATGACATGAAATCTCTAATGGCAGACGGCTGCTTCTTACTCAGGACTGTTTATGCTAATGAGGGAGATAGCATCACTAATGGGCGGGACTTTCCCCCTCTGATGACATGTAGAAAGGGAGAATGTCAATCAAAGTGTTTCTGCAGACTGCTTTTATCAAGTGTGATTATAAAAAAAATTAACTATATTCAGTCACTGTTGCCTCAAAACTGTTTAAACCCCTTATAAAAGTGATTTTTTTCTATAAGAAATAGATATTAATCTGAAACCATAACATTATCACATGACTCCTGTTTTTCTCCAGCTTTTTGTCATGCTTTCTATTTTGTCTTCTCATGTTTTCATTTGCAGTTTAATTGAGCAGTTCCAGACTGTTTGGAAACCTCTCCAAGATATTTCTTTGTGTGTGTGTGTGTGTGCTGTTTAGCAGTAAGATGAAAGCATGAGCGTGTTCATTGTGCATGTGTGATATTTTTAAACTCCTCTCTTGTCTGCTGTATCTGCTAGCCTGCGGCTGTTCTCATTTGCGCACTTTGATGATGAAATCAATCCTCCCACTTCGGCAGTGTAAGCATGTCTCTTTGCGGACAGCAAGAACGTCCAGAGTGTCCCAACATCCGTTGAATGTGTCACAACAGACCTATTGGAGGAAACACACTCATACTGTTCATATATTGGTTCCACTCTCACACATGGAAAATGCTTTATTTGTAAACACTCCTAAAACTAAAGACTCCAACATGAGGATTTTACAGTGATGCCTTGGAAATATTTATAAAAACATTTATAAAATAAAAATGAAAGTAAAATAAAAATCTTTTTGCTGTAATAATCCATACAATTGGTAAATGTGACTATATACAGTATATTTATGGAGAAAAAACAAATCCAAGCAGAAATAAATAGATAAATGAATGAGTGAATGAGTGAATTAATTAATTAAATAAATAATTAAAATATATAAGGACATAAAATAGTTATAAAAAACGTAAATAAAATGAAATTGAATTACAAATAAAATATATTTGTTTTATCTTAGTCCATCCATCTACATATCCATCTATATTTATTTATTTTTATTTTATTTTATTTTTATAATTTTTAAACATTTATTATTTATTTATTTTTCCATCCATTCATCCTTATTTATTTTTTATTTATTTATTTTATTTTATAATTATTTTATATTTATTTTAATTGTATTTATTAATTTTTTTATTTTATTTGATTATTTATTTCTTTTATATTTATTTCATTTTTATTATTTAATTATTTATTTATTTATGTTATATTTATTTTATTTAATTAATTTGTTTTATTTTTTATTTATTTTACTTTATTTTATATTTATTTTATTAGGGCAAAGTAGTGGTGCAGTAGGCAGTGCTATTGCCTCTCAGCAAGAAGGTCGCTGGTTTGATCCTCGGCTCAGTTGGCGTTTCTGTGTGGAGTTTGCATGTTCTCCCTGCATTCGCGTGGGTTTTCTCCGGGTGCTCCGGTTTCCCCCACAGTCCAAAGACATGTGGTACAGGTGAATTGGGTAGGCTAAATTGCCCATAGTGTATGAGTGTGTGTGAATGAGTGTTTGTGGATGTTGCCCAGAGATGGGTTGCGGCTGGAAGGGCATCCGCTGTGTAAAAACTTGCTGGATAAGTTGGCGGTTCATTCCGCTGTGGCGACCCCAGATTAATATATGGACTAAGACGACAAGAAAAGGTATGAATGAATGAATTTATTTTATTATTTATTTATTTATTTATGTATGTATGTATGTATGTACAGTATATATTCCCCATATGTATTATGCACCTTTTCATAAGATGTGAAATTGGCCTTAGTGTATGAGTGTATGTCTCCGTGTTTGGGTTTTGCAGCTGGAAGAGCATCTGCTGTGTAAAATATATTCCAGAATAGTTGCGGTTAATTCTGCTGTGGCGACCTCATTTATTTATTTATTCATTTATTTTTTTGTTAATTTGTTTACCCATCCATACATCCATCCTTATTAATTTATTTATCCACCCATCCCTATCTATCTATTTATTTATTTATTCATTTAACTTTATATTTATTTATTTTTATTTATTTATTTATTTATTTTTATTTTCCCCCTATACATATTATGCCCCTTTTCATATAATGTGTCTGTGGAATTCAGCTCAAATATCCTTTAGTCCATGTATTATAGCTTTTCATGTGTAAGCAAAAACACATTGTTTCTGTATATGTTCCTTTAAATGAGCTGCAGATTTCCAGAAGAGGGTGGAGCCTTTACACACTATTCTGACAGAAACAACAAAACAAACAATTTTCATGGAGCCAGAATGTCAGTGGATGTTAAAGTGTTAGTGGGTGCATTTATGTACAATAGTTGTAGGTACGGCTCTCTTCTGTTCCTGCCCTTTGCAAATAAACATGACACTACTAGTATAATTCACTTATCTTCACTGAAAAAAAGTCTGACTATACAGTACATAATAAATGTGTGTTTATGAAATACACTGCTGATGAGAGCTTTATATTGTGCGTTTTATATTGGTCTCCGTGTATATTCAGAAACAATGGAAACTTTAGCCACATTAGCCATTTTGCATGCTAACTAGAATATCTATTGATCACAAATGAAAAACATAGAGCACATGTGTAAACAAAGTGTGAAACATTTTGTCTTCTCAACCACATCCAGAGATGTAACTGAACAGAGACAGCATCTGAACGCCAATTAATTTAAACAATATGTGCTATATAAATGCTAATATACTGTAGATTGTACCATTTGTAGCTGTAGTAGTTCAAGTAGTGACTGTAACTTGACAAGCTACACTTTTACAAATCTGTATTTATTAATAAACTAAACACGTTGAAGTACAGTAACGTCAAAATCCCCATGTGTCAGTCTTAACTAACCAATAAAGGGATTTAATACTTCTGGCTCAGGCCGATTGACTGAAATCTGCTGCTTTAATCTTGACAAATCCTTGTTAGTGTAATGTGTGTTTGGAGCGTCTGCTGGCTAATCCTCTGCTGTTACTGTCAGCTGGACTCAGACTGTAATTTAACTCGTGTCATTCACCACTTTAACATGTCAGCCAATTAGTTAAAGGTTAAAAAGCCTTAAGTAAAAGGTTGAACGTTTGCTTTTTAGAGACCGAGACTAGCTCAGCTCTGTATGAGGAATGTAACATTATTTTTCTTTTTATTTTTCTGATGTAGAAAGTCAGTGCTCTTGTGTTATGGCTGAAAAGTGATACTGTATGATGCTATACTGCTTTGCGTGTTTTTAAACAGGTAGTCTTTGCACATTAAGGCTAATGTTTTAATATTGTTGAGGCTGGTAAATATGATATGTTTTAGTCAGTGTAGTGCTGTAGTTTATTTATTTTTTCCTATTTCACTAGAAATACAAATTTAATATTTTAATTAATATTAAATAAGTTTATATTATATTAATATTATGTGTTCAACTTGTGCACTCTGAAATACACACATGCAAAATAATCCTAAACATAACTAAGCTCGGTTGCAGTCGGAAGTTAACAAGAATTAAATTTCCCATTTATTATATTTTATTAATGTCTACTACCAAACATAAACCCAACCATCACATCACTGTAAAGCTATTAATTATTGTTATAGTGTGTTACAAAAATGATGCTGTATTGAGGGGGTATCCGCAGCTATGTCCTATCTAGAACATTATTAAAATACATAAAATCATCATTTCAGCATATTTGTACAAGTCGGGATACGAACCCAAAAGCCATTTGCAGCACACTATGTGCACACACATAGGGTCCACTAGGTTATATATGTCAAATGCAGATTCACCAGGTCTCGAAACGCTTCTGAAATGATCGATGGTTTGAATCGCTTTAGTCACGTGACCTGATGTTTCGAAATGTTTTAGTCACGTGACCTGATGTTTCAAAATGTTTTAGTCATGTGACCTGATGTTTCGAAATGTTTTAGTCACGTGACCTGATGTTTCGAAATGTTTTAGTCATGTGACCTGATGTTTCGAAATGCTTTAGTCACGTGACCTTGGTATTTCGAATCACCCTAGGCACGTGGCCTGGATTTTTCAGATCATGCTTCAGTGCAGTGTTTCGAAACACTTGCACTTTGGGATCTCGACACTGTCGAAATGTCAGTTTCACGTCAGCCATGAGCCATCCCTACTTAACACATCTGAGGTTCAACAGCGATCTATCAGAAATGGACAGCTTAAGATCATGACATATTATTATTCAGTAATGCCTAGGTATTTGTATTTATTTTTTTAGAGGTTTTCACCTTTAATGTGAAGTGTGTAGATTTACAGACAGGAAAGTATAGGAAGCAGAAAGAGTGGAAGAATCGGCAAAGGACCTTGAACAGGGAATCGAACTCAGGTCGCCAAGAGCACCTGGGTGCTACAGTATATGACGACGCACTAACCACTAGGCTATTGGTGCTGACTGTATTTGCATTCATGTAATATTTATATTATATTGTTTTGCTTTTGGACGAAGCAGTGGCGCAGTAGGTAGTGCTATCGCCTTACAGCAAGAAGGTCGCTGGGTCGCTGGTTCGAGCCTCGGCTGAGTTTCTGGTATGTGGTAAAGGATAATTAGGTAGGCTAAATTGTCCATAGTGTATGAGTGTGTGGATGTTTCCCAGAGATAGGTTGCAGAAGGAAGGGCATCCGCTGCGTAAAAGCTTGCTGGATAAGTTGGCGGTTCATTCCGCTGTGGCGACCCCGGATTAATAAAGGGACTAAGCCGACTAGAAAATGAATGAATGTTTTGCTTTTCTTTAGTGTTTTGTACACACACAAAAATGCTGGGGTTCCATACAATTCCTTTATGTAATCCCAACACAAATTGACTGAGTTAACTTAAACAGTTTTACAAATTTAAGTAGAATGAACAAACAATTAAGTTGTCCCCTTGTTTCAACTTTTATAAACGAGTAGATTTTAAAGTCATTTTTGGAGTATATTGAAAGGCATGAAAATAGATTTATTTGAAAGGATAATGGCAAGGAGGCAAGGAAATTTCTAGCACAGATATTCTTCCAGCATGCTGATCGCTGAACGTTTCAAGAGCCCCGTTCGATGTAACTGTAAAATCATGTGTTTCACAGCAGCAAATCGATGTGACCCAGCCGGCCGAGTCTTTATCCTCTAGCGTTTCACCTGTTTTGGCTCTGCCACACGCGCCACAGCTTTCGAGTTGTCAGCACTGTTGGAGATTTTTTTTCACAATGGCGTTCAGGCTTTCAAGAGCTGAAGCTGTCACAGTGTCCGTCTGGGTGAAAGTGGGAGGCCGGGAGGAGACGTTCAGTCTAAAAGCTATGTAGCAGCAAGCCGTCCTCTTACTTCGCTGTCATGTCTGAGGACAGACACTGCAATTACCACCACAATCATATGTGTACGGCTGCCGAGGACAGAGGTCAGTGGGGAAATTGCCACAAAGCGTTTTATTTTGGTCCATCAGACTACTCTAATGCCCATTTTATTTTTCAGTCTCTCCGGATGTTTCGCGCCGTGTCCACTGGTGTTCAGACTACTTAGACATGCTGTGGTTTATAAAATGTGACAGCGTTCACAAATGTGTCATTTTATTGAAGAACATCCTTGTTCTGAGTTCAAACTTTTAGTTAAAGTCCACCTCCTCGTACTGTTGTTTATTTGTAAATCAGTATTGTACTCACTTGTTTAACCAGCAGCTACAGCAAAATATGACCAAGATAAAATGCCAATGCTTACTGTAAATTCAACATAAAAAACATTGCTACTGTAGATAAAAACACTTTTGAGTGCCACTTATTTTAAGGGGTCTTAACAATTTGGAACTTAAATAAATACAAAAAATATGACGTCACGCAACACTTACCGTACGTTCACACCGAAAGCAGCGAGAGCGTCCAAGGTCGCTCTGGCCGCCCTGGCGACATCGCTCTCTGCCTTCAGCTCCTGCGGCGAGAGCGTCAAAACTCGCTACATTCATCTCATATTTAAAGGAGCCGTTGCAGCATATCAGTTACATTCCTGCATAAAACATGTTTCTAGCGTGAAAATGTTGCGCACTTCTTATCAAATTCATACAACAATGGAAGATCAAGTTGCGTGTGGTGTGGCTTTGCTCTATTTATCCAATATATGTGTCCATATGTCCGAAATATCCAGAAGCAGCAGTACTGTTTTGTACTGTCACATCGCGTGAGATTCCCGCTTTTTTAAGATAAATTTATATAACATTAATGAACATCAGTAACTCGCCAGTAACTTATTTAAAGAGCCCATATTATAGGTTTTTGAAAATTCCCCTCCATGTAGTGTGTAACACAGCTCTAAGTAAAGTGAAGTATCCAGCTAAGGCTTAAATCTGTAAGAATACAGTGTTTAAAACGGTTGATTCATCTATAAAAGAGTCGACTCATAGTGCTTCAAACGAGTCGCCTTGATACCGATTCATTAGGTGTTTCGCCATGACGTACGAACGAAACCAAGTTTTTCACGTGCACGCGCAAACCCGGGAGATTTCAAACCTGAGGCCCCGCCCTCTGACGCAGAAACCCAGACACACACACAAACACACAGCCACAAACACACACACACACAAACATGCCGGTCGATTGAAGTCACACTGCAGATGGATATATTGAGTCTCTACCCAAACATGAAACCTCAGCATTATAGCCAAGCAGTTGGAAACTACTGGAAACTTCTGGAAACTACATGCTACAAAGAATACTTCATCAGCGTTTGTTAAAGGAAGGATCAGTAAAGAGTAACTTATTGATGGACGTCAGGATTTTTCTTCCTCCATTTCTCAAGTGTAAGTACGTGCGATTAAAGTTGCCTCGTTGACTCTAGCTTGCAAATGTATTTAGTTGTGATTTGTTACTTGTAACCGCGTGTACTGTATCAGGTTAACTGGCTATATTCTCTTATCGCGTGCAAAGTCACGTTAAAAACGCGACACATGCTGCTTTGTTTACTGAGCTCCGTGGACGAGGAGTAGTGTGTGTGTCTGTGTGTGTGCGCGCTGTCGTCCGGAGGTGTGTGTGTGTGTGTGTGTGTGTGTGTGTGTCTGTGTGTGTGTGTGTGTGCGTGCGTGCGTGCGTGCGTGCGTGCGTGCGCGTGTTGTCGTCCGGAGCAGGGTTAAGTGCATGTGTGTGTTTGTGTGTGTGTGTGTCTGTGAAAAGAGCAGAGTGAGAAGCTAGGAGATCTCCTCAACTGCTTTTGGAGTTTTTGCTCAATAAAATAGTCAGTCGTCTGTATTTTCAAGTCCATAGTCTGTATTTACATTGACCCACTGGCAGCTAAACTCCACGCCTACACTATCGAGCGTGTATGAACTGTGATTACTTTTATATTGCTGATTAGCTGTTGTGCATTTCACTCTCTGACTGAAGGCAGTCGACCAATCGCAACAGACTGTCATCGGTCCAATCAGCGCAGATTAGCTTCGCGCTAAGGAGGGGTTTGGGAACAAATGAATCACTGGACGATTCATACAGGAGTCGCTGGGATAATTAGGTAAAAATAAATGCAGATTATAAGACCACGAAAGTGTTTTTTGACCTTGCATGCATATTAAACTGTTGTTGGAGACCCTTACAACCAAGATATGACCCTATTTCATGTATAATATGGGCTCTTTAATGTATGTTCCTGTAGGAAAAAATTGGAAAAAATTGGAAATAATTGGAAATCCGGCGACCGCAATCATCAAACCCTTGGGAACAACTGTGGTCGGAACCAAAGTTCACAGGTCTGTGTTCCCTGAACTGCTATCAAGCGATGGACGTCTTCATTCTGATTGCTTGCCGCCGAACCGCGTCATAGCTCATTACCATAAAGTTGACTTCATTTCAACTCTCCTTGACACTCACACCGGCGAAGACGCGCCGCGCTGCTCCTCGCCGCTTATCGCCGCCGGTTCTCATTGAAAATGAATGACTTCCGGCTACTTTGACGCTGTCGCCGCTTTCGGTGTGAACGTACGGTTATGGTGCTACTGAGGTAGGGTATGGGGGTTGGTTTGGTGGTATGGGTGGGGTAAGGTGGAAGGGATGGGTCAACGGTTTAATTGTAAATGTTATTTTAGAGGTTAATAAAAATAATAATTACATATATTTATATAACACTTTTCTACGCTTTCTACAATGGCCACTTTATTAGGTACACCGTACTAGTACCGGGTTGGACACCTTTTGCTTTCAGAACTGCCTTAAGGCTGTTTTTTTTATACTTCTGCATCAAGCACACCTGTATGTTCAGGTGTAGCCTTTGTGTGGCTAACTCTGATGCTGATGCGCACCTCAGGCAATGAATCAGCCTTTAATCCTTCGTGTAATAGATGCAACAAGGTACTGGAAATATTCCTGAGGTTTATACCCTCACACCCTACACATGATAGCATCACGCAGTTACTGCAGATTTGTCAGCTGCACATTCATGATACGAATCTCCCGTTCCACCACAACAGGGTACTCTATTAGATTGAGATCTGGTGACTGTGGAGGCCATTTGAGTACAGTGAACTCATTGTCATGTTCAAGAAACCAGTCTGAGATGATTCATGCTTTATGACATGGCGCGTTATCCTGCTGGAAGTAGCCATCAGAAGATGGGTACACTGTGATCAAAAAGGGATGGACAACACTCAGGTACTAATGGGTCCAAACTGTGCCAAGAAAAAATCCCCCACACCATTACACCACCACCACCTGCCTGAACCGTTGATTCAAAGCAGGATGGATCCATGTTTTCATTTTGTTGACACCGAATTCTTACCCGAACATACCATGCCGCACAGCAGAAATCGAGACTCATCAGAACCAGGCAACGTTTTCCCAATCTTCTAATGTCCAATTTTGGTGAGCCTGTGTGAATTGTAGCCTCAGTTTCCTGTTCTCAGCAGACAGGAGTGGCATCTGGTGTGGTCTTCTGCTGCTGTAGCCCATCCCCCTCAAGGTTCGACATGTTGTGTGTTCAGAGATGCTCTTCTGCATACTTCGTTTGTAACGACTGGTTATTTGAGTAACTGTTGCCTTTTAATCAGCTGGAACCAGTCTTGCCATTCTCCTCTGACCTCTGGCATCAACAAGGCATTTGCGCACACAGAACTGCCACTCACTGGATATTTTCTCTTTTTCAGACCATTCTCTGTAAAACCTAGAGATGGTTGTGCGTGAAAATCCCAGTAGATCAGCAGTTTCTGAAATACTCAGGCCAGGCTGTCTGGCACCAACAACCATGGAATGTTCAAAGCCACTTACAGTAAATCACCTTTCTTCTTCATTCTGATGCTCGATTTGAACTGCAGAAGATCGTCTTGACCATGTCTGTATGCCTAAATGCAATGAGTTGCTGCCATGTGATTGGCTGATTAGAAATTTGCGTTAACAAGCAGGTGGACAGGTGTACCTAATAAAGTGACCAGTGAGTGTATTAGTATGATTTTGTTCTATTGTAGTAGGGTTTTCTGTTTCATATTTAATTTAAGAAAATGTATTTAGTTTTGCTAGATGCCAAGGCTGCATTTAGAGTTTTGAATATAAAATGTGTATTTTGTTTGAACACATTTGCAATTACCACACACAAAATTGAGTAGCTACATTTCTATTTTGTCTTTCAGATCTCTGTATCTTTGTCCAGTGCAGCTCATTAAAGATAAAATCCCCTGATAGAGAGCCAATCCTCAAGTTCTTTCCACTGTTTACATGCCATCTAATTGTGCCAATTCATATCCCGCTCTGTCATTAATCTCTTTGATGTAATGCTGTTTTACAATAATGAGCTTTGTAAAACCTCACGGACACAGACTGTCTTTAATTAGTGTCTCCGTGGCACCAGAGCCTGAGCAAAATAACCATTCAGGCCTTAATTGCTTAACAAGTGGCTATATCCCAGTTAATGCCACAGCACCTCTCTTAATGTGGAAATAATTAAAATGTTAAGTGTGTCCATACAAAGTAAAGGCAATTAGTGAACCGATGCTTTTAATTATAATAAAAAATAATCATTATATTATACGATTTTAAACTCGGAATGGTCTAGAAACCAAGTATGGTTATAAGACATTGTTAATGCATTCATTCTTGTCAGCCTAGTCCCTTTATTAATCCGGGGTCGCCAAAGCGGAATGAACCGCCAACTGATCCTGCAGGTTTTTTACGCAGCGGATGCACCTTCTAGCCACAACCCATTCTTGGGAAACATCCACACTCACACACACATACACTACAGACAATTTAGGTTCGAACCAGCGACCTTCTTGCTGTGAAGCGACAACACTACCTACTGCGCCACTGGGTCGCCATTGTTAATGCAACTGAAGTTAATTACTATCATAAAGTCATCATTAGCTGCATTATCTGCTTTGAACGGCATCATTCAGTAGCGAAGAAAATAAAGGAAATCTTTACAGCAAAACAAATATAATGGATGCGAATATTTGGTCTTCAAACTTGCAGTCCAGCATCGACATATGACTAGACATTTATGAAAGGAACCTTAATTTATTAATTTGTCAAGTGAACCTCATACAAACAGGTATTCATCATTATTTAGAGAAATAAAACACACATTTTCTTATTGTTTTGGCGCTGCTTCCTTGCATATTTTTATTTGTCATTTTAGGACTACACAAACAAACAATAAATAAATAAATAAATAAGTTAACAAATATATATGTTAATAGACAAATAAACAAATAAACAAACAAACAAATAAATAGGTTAAAATATAAATAATTAAATAGGTAAATAAGTGAATATGTAAGTTGGTAAGTAAATACATTTAAAAAATAAATAAGGTAAATAAGTGAATATGTAAGTTGGTTAGTAAATACCTAAAATAAATGAATTAAATGAATAAAATAAAATAAATAAATAAATGTATATGTCATTGTAGGACTACACAAACAAACAATATGTAAATAAATAAAAAAAGTAAATGAATGAATAAAAAAATGAATATGTAAATAAATATGTAAATACATAAGTAAAAATATAAATAAGTAAATAATTAGATAAATAGGTAAGTTAATAAATAAATAAACAAACAAACAAATAAATAAATAAATGTATATGTCATTATAGGACTACACAAACAAACAGTAAGTAAAAAAAAGGTAAATGAATAAATAAAAAAATGAATATGTAAATAAATGTGTAAATACATAAGTAAAAATATAAATAAGTAAATTATTAAATAAATAGGTAAGTTAATAAATAAATAAATAAATAAATAAATGTATATGTCATTATAGGACTACACAAACAAACAGTAAGTAAATAAAAAAGTAAATGAATAAATAAAAAAATTAATACGTAAATAAATATGTAAATAAATAAGTAAAAATATAAATAAGTAACTAATTTGGTAAATAAATAAATAAATAAATAAATAAATAAATAAACAAGTGAATACAAAACACACTCACACTCACGCACACTCCATTAGGGAACACATTCTAAAAAATATTAATGAATTCTAATTGTTTGGATCACATTATTTAGCATGAATTTGCATAATCATTTTCTGTCAAATTATGCAGTCTGTGGATGGAGTGAACTTGCAAAGAAAACAAATAAAAAAATTAAACACATTTTACAAAAGGAAGAGACAGAAGAAATATGAATTCTAGTAAAAATATATGCCTGTAATCCTACGTTCTTCAAGTGGCATCTGGTATTTTCATTAAAAGAAATGTGTGTATTTAATATTGACTTGGTCAATGTCGCATCATAGCTGGGGGGCGTGGCTTGGGGCAGAGTCGACATAGGAAAAGAAAAAACAATTTCCCATCGATTGAAAAAAATAGCGTTATCCCAGAGTTGTGTTGATATATCTTTTTTTTCTTAAAAATTAATATAATTAATAAGCAATAATCGATTTTTTGGCCACTTTATTTAACGGACAAAAAATGCCATTTTTGGAGGATCATTTGTGGTGGATGAAAATTCTGTGCATCCCTACTTACTGATGCTGGTGTCTGAAAGTGTTTGAGCTGAATTTGTCATTTAATGTTTTAAATGTTGATGTTAGCTATTGACTTTTATGAAATCATTCTGATTGCATGCCCCTATTTACATTTCTGGAGAGAACCAAATATGTCCCAGGAGTTATGTGTTTTTTATGAATTCACCAGAAGCCGCTGTGTATGCTTTTTGAGAGCTGAAACCTCTCTCATGGATGCCAGTCGCGCCTGTTGTTCTCGCGTAAATCCACCAGAGGCTGCTGTCAACTGACTGACTGACAGATCATCTGACCCACCTTCCTCCTTCCCTAACCCAATCAATAGTGTTTTCAAAAGCGCTCATTGACCCGCCCACCCACTTCCCTAAACCCAACCAGCATTATTTTCAAAAGCAAAAGAATAGTATAATCACAAAGTAAATAAAATAAAAAAAAACTCACCTTTCAAAGAGTACCTACAACTTCACTGAGCAATAGTCACTGCACAATAAATATCCCAGCCATGTCCGTTATGTTTTTGAGTCCCCTTGAAACATTTCTGTTGTTGGCTATTTGCATGTGTTGTGAGAAAATGCAGGTGTTTCCTAAATTGTTTTCGTTGTGAGGATTTGCAGCAGTGAGGATCTTTTCTTATTTTGCTGGCATTTTTTGTAATTGCATTTGAATTTTCATAAATTCCAGCTCTTTAAGCTCTCTCGGCCACTATAGGAAACCCCAGTAAGACCCGGTTAAGATGCGGAAGTGACAGTGAAAGCGACTGGCCCTGGTAAACAAATGGCTATTATGAGTGGTTGTCACCATTCCCATTCTTAGTCATTTTCCCAGTGATAAATTGGTTTTTGTATCAGATGTCCCACATTGCTACCGGGCAGACGGTGTGGGACGGTGTACTGAATGCCCCAAAGAGGCTGATATTGGTCTCTCAAGGTCTCTGCGTGTGTGTGTTTCTCCCCAAAAGCATATTTTATTACCTTTCCATTGTCATCTCCTACAGTAAGCACACTGATCTTATCAGATTTCTGAATCAGATCATGCCAGTGTGCTGGAAACTAAAACTGAGCCCAGGAGGGACCGAGACGGGCACTGCCACCCCCTCACTGTCCTCCAGAGAGAGCAACTGGAAGACAAAACACTAAGTACAGGAGATTTTACAATAGGGTTGTGTAATTCATTGAAATTTTATTTCTATTTTGGCTGATTATTATTAGGTTTATGCAATTATTTTTAAATTATTCAACACATTCCACCCCCTTTCAACAGTTCGCATTCATTCCTCTGCAAAGTTCAGTTTCACATGGAAATTAGTGAAGGCATGTTCATGACATTCAGACTTGCTTCATTTATTGATGTGTATTTGTTTCATTCATGTTTTCTTTCCGTTAAATTTTTATTTTATTTTGAATTACCAAAGAATGCGAACACCAAAAATATGACGTAGACGATCAGCAAATAAGTGAGCATAATAATATACATGTAATAAACAAAATATAAGAGTATAGGAGGTTGTTAAATAATAATATTAATAATAATAATGCCAACAATAACAATAATGCTGAAAATAAAAAGCATAAACTAAAGAATAAATGACAGAAATATACTAAAACAAACAATATTCATTCATTCATTTTCTTTTCGGCTTAGTCCCTTTATTAATCAAAGGTCGCCACAGTGGAATGAACTGCCAACTTATCTAGCTTGTTTTACACAGCGGATGCTCTCCCAGCTGCAACCCACACTAATAACTCACACTACCGACAATTTAGCTCACCCAATTCACCTACTGTATTGCGCATGTCTTTGGACTTGTGGTGGAAACCGGAGGAAACCTATGCAAACACGGGGAGAACATGCAAACTCCACACAGAAATGCCAACTGACGCAGCCGAGACTCGAACCAGTGATCCTCTTGCTGTGAAGCTATCGTGCTACCCACTGCGCCACCGTGACGCCCCAAATCAAATAATATAAAACAAATTCTTTAATACCAACCTTATTTACATAGGTAAAAACTATATGTCTCCAAAACGTTTTGGTCATATGATAATCATTTGAAATGATTGTGATTACAATTACGACCAAAATAATTATGATTGTGATTTTTCCCATAAACGAGCAACTCTAATTTACGATAAGGTCGCGTTAGCGGATGTTAAAGGGTCGGTTTGTAGAATACAGAAACACTTGTTGTTAGTGACACCGGTGGCTGTTGAGTGAATTGCAGCCATATTATTATTGATCATGTTCACAGTCACACTTGTGAAGATGAACCCCAAGACACTTGAAAATCAAATATGTGATGATTCAAATGAGTTCAGATTGCAAGGCGACCATCAACCTTTTACTCAGAGAATAACAAGCTGACTAAATATTGCTGCAACTCTGATACAAGTTTTACTGATAGAGAAAATTAAAAAGCACTGGAGTGTTTGTCTGAGATATTTACTCTACCGAAATGTGTATATTCCATACAAAATATTTTATTGGTCTGTCAGTTCTTGTCACATGACTCGCTGTGCGCTCGCAGCATTCTGAAGATGTTTTTTGCGGCAGATCACACCGAACACACTTTTTGCGTTGAGATGCACCTTTATTGAATATTTACTTATGGCTGTGAACGTTTTGTACGCTACTTATGTGCCATGCGCGCATCTCATTTTAACCGCCTGGTGCGCCTCGTGTTTTTACTGATGTGCGCTGTGCGCTCGCAGTGGAAAAAAGTCAACACTGAGTGGAAAAAGCGTGTTACATCAGTCGTGTCTTTTTCATTCTCCAATCAAGTGAAAGCATAGGCGGGGTCTCCGTTGAGGTGCCTGTAGTGTTTGTGTAATCAAGAAAACTAGAGACTTTTGAAGATAGAGAGAATTGTGGTTCCTGTTTTAAGTTATCCGGTGCTATCCAAAGCTGTATAACTTTACAAATCTTGAAGATCACATTATTATTAATTTTTCAATTACAGTTGAAGTCAGAATTTTTAGTCCCCCTTTGAATTTTGTTTTCTTTTTTAAATACTTCCTAAATGATGTTTAATAGAACAAGGAAATTTTTACAGTATGTCTGATAATAGTTTTTCTTCTGGAGAAACTCTTTTTTCGGCTACAATAAAAGCAGTTTTTAATTTTTTAAAAAACACTTAAGGGACAAAATTATTAGCCACTTTAAGCTAATTTTTTCCGATAGTCTAGAACAAATCATTGTTATACAATAACTTGCCTAATTACCTTAACCGGCCTAGTTAACCAGATTAACCTAGTTAAACTTTTAAATGTAACTTTAATCTGTATAGAAGTGTCTTAAAAATATCTAGTCAAATATTATTTACTGTCATCATGGCAAAGATAAAATAAATCAGTTATTTGAAATGAGCTATTAAAACTATTGTGTTTAGACATGTGTTGGAAAAATCGGCTGTCCGTTGAACAGAAATTGGGGGAAAAATTAAACGGGGGGAGGGGGGGTGCTTAATAATTCAGGGGGGCTTATAATTTTGACTTCAACTGTGTATTAATATCAACAGCAACACTCGCACACATTACGCAGCTGATTAAGTCGTTGCCTAGCGTCAACAAAAAAGGCAGTGTGGTGCGCCTCGAAACAGAAAAGTGTGTTCAGTGTGATCAGCCCCTTACCTGCGTGCCCCTGGAAAGCACGAGCGCGTCACACCTCTCCCAATATGTGTGCACAAGCTGCACGTCTCCATTGGAAATAATGAACTTGTACACGGAAAAGAAGCAATATGTGAACGGCTGCCATCATTTGTGATCTCCAGCTGTTGATCTTCTTGCACAGACCTGCTGGATTTACCTGATTTGTTGACAAATGGGTTGCAGATCCATTCCTTGGCAGTTTGTGGGTCCTTCAGTGGGCTGTTTTACCATTTGCAAAGTAACTTTCCAAAGATGTCTGTTTCTTACTCATTTTCGCTAGAAACCGAGATGTAACCATTTTTCAAAATAAAAGATCCTTTAGTCTTGGATAATAAATTAAACGAAAATAATTAATGATTTGTTGTGCGGGACCGGTTCGCGGGGGTTGGGGACCACTGATCTACAGAGCAAACCATCGTTATACAATGATTTGCCTAATTTCCCTGACTTGCCTAATCAATCTAATTAACCTAGTTAAGCCTTTAAATGTCACTTTAAGCTGAATACTTTAGGGATGGTATACAGTTTAACCCAAAGAATGACCAGTCTGGTAGATGAAGAAGAGCCGGAGTCAGAGATTTAAATAAATAAATGAAGTTTACTGAAGATAGTTTGCAGTTTCATCAACAGAAGCCAGCTTCAACACTCGCAATGAGTTCCTAGGCCGCTCTGCTCACAATCACCAATCAATAACAATTATACTCTCACATAACGTCATCAACTGCGTCACACATACAGGTGTTCTAAACTGATTGGTTAAAGCACAGATAGACTAGGAAAATTTTCCACGTGGGGTTCGTGTGTACAATTCTGAACATTATCTTAAGCATAAACGTCAGACATCCCTTAGACTGATTAGAGCTGACTCCAGACCCAAAAAATGGATCAACAATCAAATAAAACACACACACTTAAAGTATAATCTGTTTCTTATCCAAGGCTGAGTGTACTGTCAGCCGTCTTTATCAAAACTGGTTAAAAAACGGTATAATCTACATTTAGGCAGTTATATTCTTACTACACAAAGTCTACCTTGAATAAAAGTAGAATCACTTTAAAAGAATTAACCATAAAAATAACAAAATCACTTTAGACATTTTACATAGTATTAACTACTAGAAATAGTTGATTCCAGTCCTCAGCCCTCAGTTCCACTCAAGGTCTCCGTGACCTCTGACCTAGATTGGTGGCTTCTGAAACTAGTTATAAAGAGACAGGCAAATGCACTGAACATTCTTATATTAAGCAATGTGTTAACTTATACATTAATTAAAATCAATTCACAGTTAAATACTGAGAAACAGGATGATGAAAAGGATAAACGTTGGTCCATGATGAGACAGATTGGAAAGCAGAAATCCGGATCCTTCAATCCTATTATCTGTCATCATGGCAAATATAAAATAAATCAGTTATTAGAAAAGAGCTATGTAAACTATTATGTTTAGAAATGTGTAAAGAAATATTCCCTCCATTAAGCAGAAATTATAGGAAAGAATATATACAGGGGGGTTAATAATTCTGACTTCACCTGTATATAAATATATATCCTCTTAGAAGAATTTCAGACAAGGCCTGAATGCTCAGACAGTCTCGATGGAACTCCAGTGTTTCGTTCTTTGCTTTTCTGCTATTGTTTACAGTCCCTGTAAAGTCCTCCAGATCTCCTTTCTCTCTCGTTTTCCATTAGGACAGATCTCACTGATCTCCACACATCCTCACAGCTCACAGTGACTGCAGAGAAAGAGTCTGTAAATCCGGTAAACAAACACACGGTGGTCTAGACTGTCTCATAACACGACAGCAAAAACACCACGCTTTTTATTCTCACCCCGCTCGCCTCCATCATTGTCTTTCTAATGACAGTTGCTCTATTTTTAGCATTTTTCTCCTGCATGGCACATCTTGACTACAGAGTTCATTCTGCAATGGCTAATATGAGGGTGTGATATCAAGTAGAAAAGAGCTGGAGGCCAACCGATAGAGCAAAGCGATTCTGAAAGGTGAGGAATATGGGAACGGGAAAAACAAGACGGAATAAAAAGGTAAAGCTAACAATGTCGCCATGCATTGAACGCTGACATGTAATAAATCAATTCAAATGCTCACCGTTCATCCTATTCCCCCCCACACACTCAAATGCACAGCTAACCCTGCAGTAAATCACACCATCCACTGCTGCTTCACCAGTTATAATGTGTTGCCTTGTGGGTTCGGGTTTTTTGCGATATCAATAATTCATCAAGGAGAAGCTTTTTCAAATGACTCAAATGGAAAAGCATGCGCACTCGACATGCACATACTTGTATGGGAGTTACACACAAAGAGACGCGTGCGCACTGGCTAATACTAATTTCTGTTTCATGCTAACAAAAAAATCATAGGGTGATTGTGTAGCCTTGTGTTGTTTGTCTGTAATTGTGCATGCAGCTGATTACAGCGTTAAAACACACAAGACTTTACTCTGCATGAGCAGCTCTCAGTGGATTTCCTTCGAGATTTTGGGATCAACTGGCATTTGCACTCTTTTGTTCCATTGAGTGATTCTGTGTTTTGTATGGATGGAGATTTAAGTGTACACTACTTGACAGAAGTCTTGTCGCCTATCCAAGTTTTAGGAACAACAAATATTAACTTGACTTCTAGTTGATCATTTGGTATCAGAAGTGGCTTATATGAAAGGTAAATGCCTCCAGATTACGTTTATTTTACCAAAATAAAATATGATCATGGTTTGAATTTTAATTATTTAAATAGGACAATAAGGTCTGACTTTTCTTACACAAAAGTCTTGTCACCTAACAGAAATAATGTACAGTATAGAATATAAAGTCATGGTGCAGTGGAAAAAGGATTGATATCGAGTATGACTCCCGTGAGCTTAGAGGAATGCATCCATACATCTCTGCAATGACTCAAATAATTTATTGATAAACTCATTTGGAATGGTAAAGAAAGCGTTCTTGCAGGACTCCCAGAGTTCATCAAGATTTTTTGGATTCATCTTCAATGCCTCCTCCTTCATCTTACCCCAGACATACTCAATAATGTTTATGTCTGATGACTGGGCTGGCCAATCCTAGAGCACCTTGACCTTCTTTGCTTTCAGTAACTTTGATATGGAGACTGAAGTATAAGAAGGACATATCTGTCAACATTGGGACCCACCCCCCTTAAAAAATCTCCAATTACAAAATGTGTTCTTCTGGAGCCGTTTCATTGTAAATAAACAGTTTAACGGATAATAATATGTTTTATTATTATTATTATTTACAAAAGAAAAAATAAATAGTATACATCAGCTGCAAATTAACTAGCAAACAGTTTAGCTTGTTAAAATTCATAGCTATTATTAAGAGACTGAATCAGGTTATCACATATTAATAATCTTCTTTACTGTATAACTTGCACATTCTGATAAAAGAAATAAATCTCTTTTATTTGGATTTTTTGGATTACATTATCTAACATTATAATGAACCGCGCACCGCTATATGACTTATTTTGAGGATTGCACAGGAGGGGCGACGGCACCTGTAATGAAAAGAAAGGGAATCACACCATTTTTTAAAAACAAAACCTGCAAAAAAAAAACGTAGCTCCTGGGACGTATTTGGCGCTCTCCAGAAATCTATATAGTGGTACATAATCAGAATGAGCCTTAGTTGTAACTGTTTATTCATTTATTTGTTTATTTATTTATTTTACACCAGACTGAATCAAAAATTTTTTTTAATAACTGGAAGGAAATAATTTCATGTACAGTGGTAATTAGGTTGCATTACATTTTTATAAATAGTGGATAAAAGTGTATTTTAAAATCTTAAGAAACAAGAAACTGAAAGTAAAAGATAATATTTAATTAAATTAGTTTTATATTAAAGTTGGATTTTATTTACCTGCATATTGAAAAAAAAAATTTCACACTTTTTTTATTTTGCTTATTTAATTAAATTTTAATTAAATTTAATTATTTTTTATTTATTCAATTTTTTAAAATTATAATTCTTATTTTATTTCATTTTATGTATTTTTTTTTCTACACTAAAAAAATAAACTACCCATCTTCTATTTTTTTCTCAGAGACAGATCATTTTGACCCATTGAAACTTGTTATGAGTTAACTGGCTGCTCTTTTTCTCAGTAAACATATGATCGCTGATCTAGCCCATAACTACACAGCCTGGGCCCTTTTTCAGCACAATTACTCCAAACAAGGGTGAAATAACCTTTCCAAAGAAAAATGGCTTTAATGTTAGCACGTCTGGCTGGGAATGGTTTTAATAGCGCGGTGTGTACTGGAGATTTGATCACAGGTTACTGTAAGTAATGGCTTGATGTGGAACTGGGAGGCGCTGGTGTCCCATTCCGACTCAACTAATAACTCATATTGGCTAACTACTGTGCTGGAGCCTTTATGGGATACTAAATCTATGTCTGTAGAAGTGACCTGCTTTTTTGTTCCTGCTTGACCATAAAATCTACACATGAGTTTTCTGAAGCATCCATTGCACAATGTACTCTTTCTGTCTTCTAGTGTGGTTTAAAATTGCAAGCGATTATAGGATATACAGTTGTTTAACATTGAAGGAATGGATGAGAATATGTTATAAACTTTAAATTTAAAGGTTTGAATTATCTGAATATTTATAGGGAGAATTGTTTAAGTATTTGACACTTTTTAGTGTCTATATTATATGCTATTTCTGGCCTATCATCTACGTTTGAATTAGTATGCACTATGCACAAGTATGGATAGATGCAAAAATAGAGTTGAAGATAAAATTTTGCCTTTAAAAAACTTGCCTTTAGTACTTATTAACTTGCCTTTAGTACTTATTAACTTGCCTTTAGTACTTATTCATTGTTGCTCTTAGTTGTGTAAATTGCTTCCTTGTCCTCATTTGTAAGTCGCTTTGGATAAAAGCGTCTGCTAAATGACTAAATGTAAATGTAAATGTAAATAAAATGATTAACCTCCTGTGAACATTCATTCTATTTAAAATAATTCATAAATTTTGCCTATTTTTATTTTCAAACCTTTTAATTTCATACATTATTAGTTTGGCTAGATTAAAAATATATATTTTATAGAAACTGTTATTGTATAGTGTCCCTGCTGCTTTGTACTGTATCTGCTTTTTTCAATTCAGTTCAATTCATCTTTATTTGTGTAGCACTTTTACAATGTAGATTGTTTCAAAGCAGCTTCACATAGAAGATTATAGTGAATTGAAACAGCGTAGTTCAGTTTTTAGAGTTTAAGCTCAGTTTAGTTTAGATTAGCTCAGTTCGGCTCAATGTGTTTTAATATTCACTGCTGGGAGTCCCAACACTGACGAGTAATCCATCAATCAACTGGTTCTCAATTGACTTACCTGGTTAAATAAAGGTCATTATTATTATCTGAAGTTGCTTGTTTGCATTAGTTAATGCACTGCAAGTTAACAAGAACTATCAATGAATGACTTTATTTTCAGTGATGTTAACATAGATGAATAAATGCTGTATTGTTAATTGTTTTTATTTTTCAGTTTAAAAAAATACATTAATAGAACATTGTTGTAAAATATTACTAGATTTTTTGTCTATAGAACAAACCACTGTTGACCAGGACTTGCCTAATTACCCTAACTTGCCTAGTTAAACAAAATAACTCAGTTCAGCCTTTAATCTTGAAAAATAACTGGTAAAATATTATACTGTCATTATGGAACAGACAAAAAGAACAGAAGAAAATTTGTTATTGATAAATTAGTTGATGCGACGCGGTGGCGCAGTAAGTAGTGCTGTCGCCTCACAGCAAGAAGGTTGCTGGTGCAAGCCTCGGCTTGACCAGTTGGCGTTTCTGTGTGGAGTTTGCATGTTCTCCCTGCATTTGCATGGGTTTCCTCTGGCTGCACCGGTTTCCCCCACAGTCCAAAGACATGCGGTACAGGTGAATTGGGTAGGCTAAATTGTCCGTAGTGTATGAGTGTGAATGAGTGTGTGTGGACGTTTGCCAGAGATAGGTTGTGGCTGAAAGGGCATCCGCTGCGTAAAAAACATGCTGGATAAGTTGACGGTTCATTCCACTGTGGCGACCCCGGATTAATAAATGGACAGAGCCGAAAAGAAAATGAATGAATGAATAAATTAGTTGATAAAACTAATATGCATAAAAATATGTAGAAAAATTATTTCTATAATATTTGTAATTATTTGTATATTATAAAATTGTATTATTTATATGGGAAAGGCCTACAATTTAGAAGTAAATCACTGAAAAAAGCGGCTCAGAGGTTTTTGCAACCTAAAAAACAAGCCCAGACAACATTTTAATGCTGTGTGATTTAGTTAAATGAGAGATTGGTTAAGGGTCTGATGTTGTTTTTTTCCCTTTTTCTTTGTCTTTTATGTTTGCGTGTGTAATGTTTACGAAAGCTTTGGCATGGCAAAACTCATTTATCATGCCAGTGAAGCTGCTGTGAACACTGAATATTGAAAAAGAAAGAGATGTAATTGATTTCACTGCGACTGTGCTACATCTTACCCACAGTGTGTGTGTGTGTGTGTGTGTGTGTGTGTGTGTGTGTGTGTGTGTGTGTGTGTGTGTGTGTGTGTGTGTGTGTGTGTGTTTATCTGTGTGTGTTCACCTCACAGCCTCTGATGTTATCGTAGTGTCTGCGATTGGTACATCAGCTTTCTTTATATCACAGCGCTCGTCTCGGAGAGCAGAGTGCGAGAAAAAGATAAAGGAGCAGGAAAAAGCAGCAGGTTTAATTTTTAATAACACCATCATTGAGTGAAGTGATGGAGTCAGGTGTGGTTATATAGTGCTTGCGTGTGGGCGAAACAAAGGCTCCAGCACATCTGGACTTTGGTGATAGTCTCGCTCGCGCATGTTTCAGGCTGAATTCATTGAGCACAGGTTGTGTGTGTGTGTGTGTGTGTGTCTGAGAGATAGAGGAGAGACAGGGCCTGTGTGGATATCGCTGCACAGAAGATTGAGAAATGCAACACATATTTCCTCTTATAAGCAGCCAGGCTCTGACAGAGAGAGAGATAGAAACGAGAGGTGGAAGATTAGCAGTGTCGTATGTCAATATTAACTCTCATGTGACCGTAACAGAAATGAGTATGAAGCCATCAGTCAGAAAGACACATAGAAGTGTAAAATACTTTACTTTTTTTTTACATTATTAAGTGTCTTTAATTCCTCTTTTAAATTAATTTAATGTGTCCTTTGGTGAATAAAAGTATTTTTATATGATTAAATAAATGCAACCCTGGTGGGAAAAGTTTATTCTTACCCAACCCGGTCTGAGCTGGGATCGTACCAGTGATTCTTCGCTAGCTGGCCTCTATTACACACTATTCACACGGGGCGTCAGCATCAGAGCTTCCCATTCACTTTGAATGGGTGACGTCAGGCGTTGCCGAACTGCATTGTGGATCTGTCAGCGCCTCTTTAGAGGCGTTGCTCGCTGCTGAAGTTGGGACTAGCTCAACTTTTCAAGCGCCGACGGAAGCGTCAGCCAATCAGATTGCTGTATGCAAATACACCAGCTAGACAGTGGCCTATTGCTGACTGAATTTCATTGGCTGATGCTGCTATGATAGTTACGGCCGCCCCATCTTCAGACACGCCTTCAGTCAAGCGTTGGCGCTGAAGCCCCTTGTAAATCGGGCGCTATACTCGCCCCCTAAACCTCACTTCCATCCCGGACGAGCCCCCAAATGTAACCCACCAGTCCTACTGCACCCAACCCGGTCTGAGCTGGGATTGAATTAATGATTCTTTGTATGGGGGTTGGTTGCTCTAACAAGGATGCTAAAGACCATGGCTTCTAGCATCTGTCGATAGATCACCTTTAGAGGTCAAATGAGTGAGGTTTACCTGCATAGCACTTCATTAGCTGGCCTCTGTTACATTCACCCCCCTAAACCTCACTCCCATCCCGGATGAGCTCCTTCATGCAGCTCACCAGTCCTGCTGGACTCAACATGGTCTGAGCTGGGATCAAACCAGTGATTCTTTGCATGGGGGTAGGTTGCTCTAACAAGGAGGCTAAAGACCATGACCTCTAGCGTCTGTCACTAGAGCACCTTTAGAGGTCAAAGGGGTGAGGTTTACCTGCACAGCACTTTGCTAGCTGGCCTTTGTTACAATAATAAAAATATTATCAAACATTTGGCTGTAAAACTGCAGTAGTAAATCAATAATACTATAATAACACTGATTTGACTTTGGTCAGTGTATACTGTACATTATCACTATCTGTCTAACTTCAGAACAGCTGTGATTGTTACTGTTGTACGTACTGTGTATCAATCATGTATTGTACAATTATTTTGAACAGTGCGCAGCAATGAATATTTCAAGCTGCAATGCTGGCATGCCTCATTGCTTGTAGCTTATTTGCATGTTAAATGCCGTGTTGTGTTAAACATGTCTGAACTTGTCAGTTCAACCTAAGAACAGAGAAAAATATTATAAAATTGTGGTTGTAATGTTGTTGGTCTTATTTGTCATACTGAAATGGTTGAATTTGCTGTTAAATTTGTGTGCTTTATTATCTGTTATAATTTTTTTATGTATTTTCTATTTAATTTTCTTTCCCTTTTGCTTTTTGATTTGTTTTTAATGATTTTTGCTTGTTTCATGCTTTGTTTTGTGCTTTGTTTGCTTTGTTTTGCCTAAAATAAATATTCATGATTTGTGTTTTTTCTGCTAATGCTTTTTGTTTTGGTTTTGAATGTGTTTTTATTATTTGGTTTGTTTTCTGGTTTGTGCTTTTGTTTTATTTAATTTGTTTTCTGTTTTCATTCACTGCGTAAAAACTTGCTGGATAAGTTGGTGGTTCATTCCGCTGTGGCGACCCTAGATTAATAAAGGGACTAAGCCAAGAAGAAGATGAATGGATGGATGGATGGTTTTCTGTTTTCTGTTTCATGGTTATTTTATTTATTTTTGTGTTTTTGGTAGGGTTTGTTTTCTAGTTTTGCTTTGTTTGATCTTAGGCTTGTTTTGTTTTTTATAATTTGTCTTGTCTGTTTTATGCTTCAGTTTGTTTGATTTGTCTTTTCTGTTTTAAACTTTGGTTTATTTGCATATTTTTGTCATTTGGTGTGGTTTGTTTTAGTTACAAATTCCCACTATTAACTACTGGCTTATTACCTGCCTATTTGTCATGGTTCAGGTTTGATCAGGACTTCATCTGTCTCAATCTGTTGTATGCTTCAGCTGTTACTCTTTACAATCAGCGCTGACGTGCATGCATTACTCACCGGCTGCTATTGGATCTGATTCACCTCTCTACTTAAACTTGCCCTCTCTTGTCACTGTCACCGACTCGGTCGCAGTCATTCCCCTCGCTGGCCAGCAGAGGTCACCATCACCGGACTTCTAAGCATTACGTCATGCTCATACACTGATTGCTAAACACACCTGCAGCTCATCCTACTGATGATCCACACACACATATAAGCAGCACACACACTCACTCCGTTGCGAAGTTTTGTTCTGTCCTGCCTGACATTACTGAGCGTTATCTCCTTGCCTGATCTCCCGTGTACTACCTGGACTGTATATCGACCTTGCCTTGCCTGCTGCCTGCCTCGAACCTTGCTTGTTACCTTGACTTTGATCCACACCGCCTGTCCTGATCCCAGCCTGCTATCTCGCCTCTGAACCACCCCGCCTGCCTCTGACCCATGCCTGCTATCACACTCCTTGACAGCCAGCCGCCAGCCCTAAGATCCATTATAACTGCGTTTAATGTGAGTTCGCATGCAAGTGCATATTGTGTGATTGTGATTAAACTGTGTTTAATAAATATACTGCAAATGGATCCCTTCGTGTCAGACTCCTCGTTACAGTTACACATTGCTAACTTATTATGTTTATTACACCTTAGGGCCACTCTGCAATGCCTCCATACTTTCTGTCTTGTCCAGTGTTATTATTATTTATCATTTTACTTTTTGCTAACTTGTGATCTGTGCAGTTATCTCGCTGTGGAATCCAGCTCCTCACGCTCACCAGCTCCAATACTCGCTTCACCTTTGTTCTTCTTCATATTAAAGGCAAAAGTCATGGTTTATTAATAGTAAGAATTGTAAAACAGAAAACATGTACACACTTTATTTTCAGGTAAAGAATAAAATTTAACCGTGTTTCCTGTTTTGCGCTTGCTCTCTTTTAGATTGGTGGTATATTAATCTTTCATATATGTGCTTGAATGAATTTCAAGTAAGATCACATTTGCAGAAAGTACAGTAAGCATAACGTAAAGAGTATACAAACTGCATCAGTCAGAGTATATTATGATTTGTATGCCGTTCTGGTTTCATTGGCACAAGACTGCAGCAGAAGAATTGTGTGTGCCATACAAAGATGAAGAAGGAGTTAAAATAAAACTCCCATTAGTAAATGAACTCCACTTCAGCACACGCTGTCATACACGTGCGCATTGAGTATTGATTTCACACATCCTGTGAGACGGACGGAGATGATTTAAAGCATTATGTAAAGTGTTGAGGCGAAACCGTTCATTGATTTGTGAGCAGGTCAAGGCAGAGGTTACAGGCATCGTCCTGCCCAGATCCATCGCTCCACAGTGCTGACATTAATGAATCGTTTCATTTGATCAATTCAGAGGCTGAACGCTTTAATGCAGATGTTCTGTCATGTATGATGACAGGTATTATCAAGCTCGGAAAGAAGTGCAGCCGCACATTCAGCGTTGACGGTGGAAAGTGAGTTTGGGAAGGCTGCCAGGATTGCAGAACTCAAACATTTTGTTTTGTTGGTGAGGCCCAAAGTGTCACTCTCAAAGAAATGTTCAGATGGATCCAAGTGCGAGTGAACAATTAATATTTATTTGACACAGTCAAAACAAATGCAAGGAGTGAGTGCGGTGCTATGGCTAGGAGAAAACAGGGCAGGGATCAGGCAGGAAAACAGGGTCCAGTGGTAACTCCTTACGGTCCTGAGCACAGACAAATTGCACACATAAGCACAGGTGCAAACTGACAAGGACACACAGAAAACGTCGCCCATATATAGGCACGGTAATGAGCCTCAGCTGGTGAACTAATCAAACTAGCTGAGTGCCGTCATAACACGTGACCAAAACAAATACACGTGGGCAACAAAAACAAAACAAAACCACATGATCAAGCAGACACTCCGGGAGAGCGCACAAACCTGCAACCATGACACAAAGTTTTTAGATCTCTCTTTTGTGCATTGTGTTCTTTGTTTTGTGTATGTTTGTTTTCATTTTGTTTGTTTTATTTGATTTCTGTTTGGTGCTTTTTTGTATTTTTTGTTTTTTAGCTTTGTCGTTCTAAACTAAAAAATATTTTGCTGCTTGTTCAAACTACTTATTTAAAATAAGCTAAAACAACACGAGTTTTTTAGGCAACTTAGGTGGTCAGCTCCTTCCTGTATTTTAAGTCCACCAATTAGGGATGGGAAGATTAACCGATATGTATCGATACGCTGTCATGCGCGTGCACGATGCGAGTGCATCGGTTGAGCAGCAGAGGATGAATGAAATTTTGTAAGCAAATCGAGATGCATCGGTTTTTGCGAGATGCATCGGTTTTTCCGAGATACAGCTTATTTTTTTAATATAGAATGTATTTTTTATTTATTAACAAGTGTTGTCAACCTGTTTTTGCCGCATAATTTAATCGACCTACATAAAGTAAGCCTTAGCAACGGATTTGCGGATGTGTACACTCACACTACAACTCAGTGTATCAGGTGTGCGGATGAAGCTAGTGGTGCGCCCTCAGAAAGCGCGAGAAGCAAAACAAACATTTTATTCCCCACTGAGTTTTAAATCTAAAGTATGGCAAGCAACATTATGGATTTAAGGATGGACGACTTGACAGGACAGATGCAATTTGCAAAATGTGCCGCGCATCTATAAATTACACGGGCAGTACGACTAATCTGATATCTCACTTGAAGCAGCGCCACGGTGTTGTTGTGAAAGCATCTTCCAGTGTTCCTACATCACCGGCTTTTGCACTGCTTGAACTGTAGCTACCAGCTCCAAAAGTGGTGAGAAAAGCACTGCAAGTTTTTTTTTCCATGCGCAAAAGTTTTGTGCGCTCTATGCCAATAACGGATGTTATTGCATTGTTCATCTGCAGGGCCGGAGCAAGCTGAACTGCTGCTCCAGGCAGAGGACGATCACGCCGCCCTCAACCCCAATGTGAAAACGAAAGTGACCGGTTATGAAAATGAAGTGACGTGTCGCGGACCTCTATTCTGCCGCCTTATGCGCGGATATAACTGAGGACGCGCGGGTGTCGCGGACCTCTATTCTTCCGCCCTATGCGCGGATATAACTGAGGACGCGCGGGTGTCGCGGACCTCTATTCTGCCACCCTATGCGCGGATATAACTGGGTGTTGCGGACGCCGCCCTCTCTATACTGCCGCACTAGGCGGTTTTAAACACCGCCTCCTGTTAATTTTTATTTAATTATAATAATAATAATAATATTAATAATAATAATGATAAAAATAATGGGTGTCACGGTGGCACAGTGGGTAGTTTGACCACCTCACAGCAAGAAGATTGCTGGTTTGTTATGTTTTTATTAGCCTGTTGTTTACAGTGACAGTGATGTTTCAACGCAGCATAACACTGCTAGTTCACGACCTTAAGTTTTGAATAATCAGTGGCAAAATATATCTTTGTAAAACTTGTTTTCATAGTTGAAAAGTTAAATCACAATTCTTGTTGTGCAATGCTCAACCTTTATGTTGAAAAATATATTTTAATATATATTGCACTTATACATTCTGTTTATCTTGAAAATACTTAAATAATATGTGCTATATGTTCTAAAATGGCCTTCTACTGTAAACTGACACTCTGGCTCTGAGAGAAAAGCCAGTTTGTAAAAAAAAGTCTTGGTTTTGCTTGGTTAATAAATAATCAAACTCATTCAATGGCACAGCATCCTCTTTCACATAATCTCATGAACTTGATTTAATTAGTTAGTGCTGAATTATCGCATTGTATCGTGATATGGGTGTGAATCGTATCGTGTTGCATCGCAATATGTCATAAATGTATCGCTAATATATCGGATCGTATTCTTTGTATCGAGATGCGTATCGGATCGGCATTATAGCTTAGATGCCCAACCCTACCACCAATGTACATGGCGAGCTACTGGACAATCTGGTTACAGCGGAAAAGCAGTCTATACGGTGGTAAGCAGTCAGCTGGTAAGTGAGGAAAGGAACGACATCATACTGCCCCCTAGCGTTCATTTTAAAGATGAAATGAAGCCATATGTACTTCTGGTTACGTAATTCGCGATCTCCAGAAATATATGGAGGGCTACGTTTTTAGAATGAGTCTGTGTTGAAATGATTAAGTGGATTGTTTTGAAGCTGTTTTTCCAAAACTGCATTCTGTTTTCCTTTGTATATTTTTTTTAAAGAAGCTTCTAAAGTGTGTGATTACTGTGCTTGTGACAGTTTCACCGCTTGTTTTTGATTCCATTTCCCCCAAAATGATAAATGATTTTACATCCATATAGTAATGAGACAGATTTACCTCTCCTCCCCTGGTCCTGAACCTGGCAGCCATCCAGATGGAGAGAGTGCGTAATTAAGAAGAGTAAACGGATGGATAGAGCTTCATTCATCTACCAGACCATAAAAGCATGAGAAGATGAAGGACAGAGATGTTTAATGCGACCATCAGCGTTCAATCACTGTTTTTGCCAACAGGGTGTGAGTTGCTTTAGGTGGAAAAGCATCCAAGCGAAAATTTCCCCAGGGTCATTTAATTGACTCACAAAACGATGGACATTGTAAAGTCCTGCGCTCGAGACATGATGATTCACTGCCATTGGCTTGCTATTAATGGAGATCCTCTTCAGTGCATGTACTGTACACATGTAAACAAATATTCTGTAGAGGTTCTGGATTACTATATACAGTAATTGGGCCAAATTTGTGTCATTAAAGACAAACAGAGTGTTTTTTGTTTTTTTTTTGTATGGTCCATACTGGTCGTTGTGAGTTTACTCCTATCTGGTTTCTGTTTTGTGCTTTCCTTACTTTCATTTGAGTTGATTTATGTTGCAGTTTAATTTTTTTTTTTGTTTTGGTGTGATTAGCGTTTGATTGCAACCCAAGCACATCGGAGGCCGATATGTACACTTTTTGATGATCTCAAATTACTCTTGCACGTCCTCTTCTTGCATAAATCCACCAGTGCGCAATATACACTTCAGCCGACCAGGGGTGCATTTGAAGCTAAGAGTGCAGTTGAAAACCATCGTTAGCCAACTAAGGTCACAAGTTGTGTCGTTACAAACACAGTTTATTGATTTGGTGTTTCCCTAATCCATCGTTCCAACAAACATTCGCAAACTGCGTCGCAAACTTCTATGCTTGCAACTACACCTCTAGAGCTGTAGTTAGAAGCATATAGGTCCTGACTCTGTTCTATTCACAGTAATTCCCCCTAAGCCATATTCCTTTAGAACATTCTAACATTTAAACTTAAAACTTGATCCATCTTTCGAATGAGACGTTAAACCGAGGTCCTGACTCTCTGTGGTCATTAAAAATCCCATGGCACTTCTCGTGAAAGAGCAGGGGTGTAACCCCGGTTTCCTGGCCAAAGTCCCTCTATCGGCCCTTACAATCATGGCCTCCCAATCATGCCCTTCCACCGAATTGGCTCTATCACCGTCTCTCCACTCCACCAACAGCTAGTGTGTGGTGAGCGCACTGGCGCCGTTGTCCTGTGGCAGCCGTCTCATCGTCCAAGTGGATGCTGCACACTGGTGGTGTGGAGAGACCCCCCCCCCCTTATGATTGTGTAGCGCTTTGGGTGTATGACCATACACAATAAATGCGCTATATAAAAAAATACACATTACATTACATTTTTTTAAAGCATTAAAGTCATCTCTCTTTGGTGTAATTTGCTTTCAAAGTATTTTTACAGTTCAGTTTTAGCCATCTTCATATTGACAATTGCGTTCCTTTCACAGTGCACTTTGAAAACATCGATTTCATTTTAAACACAGCAGTGGCTCATGACGAAAGCTATAGGTGACCTATAATTTAGAACGATGGAAACGATGCTTTATTCGCAAATGTTTAATGCGATGTTCAAGACTTGCGCAGTCAAATTCACATCTTTGGATGGAAACATATCAACTCCGAGAAGCTGCAGTGATCAGACATAATTGGGCCACATTGAGCTCAGTCTCATTATGGTAATGAAGAAGTTGTTAAAGCTGACGAGGCCTATGATGGATGAGCAACTGTGAGGAGCATTGATCACTGAACGTCTTGTTGTCCAACACGCACTCAAACCTTTTGAAGCACTCTGCATTAAAAAGCAATTATCTCATTGAATAATCAATGTTTTTATAAGGAATGATTCTCTTACAGAGCTACAACATGTGTAATTAGTGCTGAAGTCAATGTGAATTGTCATTTGCATCCCATTTTATTTTTTTAACCTGATATATTGTTTTGAGTGAAACAGGATATTCAACATTATTGACTACAATTATCTAAGAGCTCAAAGAAACATATGTAGAAAATAGGTCAATTCACAGGAAAAGCAATTAACTAGATGATTAATTGGATCTGTCTGTCTGTCTATCTATCTATCTATCTATCTATCTATCTATCTATCTATCTATCTATCTATCTATCTATCTATCTATCTATCTATCTATCTATCTATCTATCTATCTATCTATTTATCTTTCGGAGCAATTTTTTCCTTAAAATGGGTTTTAAAAAATCAATAACTGCTTTTATTCTAGCCGAAATTAAACAAATAAGACTTTCTCCAGAAGAAAAAATATTATCAGACAAACTGTGAACATTTCCTTGCTCTGTTAAACATCATTTGGGAAATATTTAAAAAAAGAGAAGAAAACTCAAAGGGGGGCTAATAGTTCTGACTTTAACTGTGTATGTATCTATCTATATATATATATATATATATATATATATATATATATATATATATATATATATATATATATATATATATATATATATATTTATATATATATATATATATATATACACACACATTAAAAATGCAGTGGGGCTCAGTGGATAACACTGAGAAGAAGGTTGCTGGTTCGAGTTCCTTGCCGGGTATTTCCACAGTCCAAAGATATTCAGTATAGGTGAATGAGAATTTATGGGTGTTTCCCAGTGATGGGTTACAGCTGGATGGGCACTCGCTGCATTAAAACATATGCTGAATAAGTCAAAAAGAAAATGAATGAATGAAAATATGTACAACATTTCACATTTGTGACTTTTTTCTTAATGTTTTATAATTTACATCTCGCAGTTTTGGCGAGGCAGTGGCGCAGTAGGTAGTGCTGTCGCCTCACAGCAAGAATGTCGCTGGGTCGCTGGTTCGAACCTCGGCTCAGTTAGTGTTTCTGTGTGGAGTTTGCATGTTCTCCCTGCCTTCGCGTGGGTTTCCTCCGGGTACTCCGGTTTCCCCCACAGTCCAAAGACATGTGGTTCTGGTGAATTGGGTGGGCTAAATTGTCCGCAGTGTGTGAATGTGTGTGTGGATTTTTCCCAAAGATGGGTTGCGGCTGGAAGGGCATCCACTGCGTAAAAGCTTGCTGGATAGGTTGGCGATTCGTTCCGCTGTGGCGACCCCGGATTAATAAAGGGACTAAGCAGACTAGAAAATGAAAATGAAATTAAATGAATCTCGCAGTTTTGACAATTTGTTTTTTTAGATTTCTGAGTTTGCATCTCACAATTTTAACTTTTTGTTCAAAATTATATTTACGGCTCATAATTCTAAGAAAGGACATGTTAAATTGATCAATAGTGTCAAAATATTTTTTAAATAGTGATTTCCTAATATAAAATGTCATATAATGTTATATTGAAGTGTATAACTGAAATGTTTTATTACATTACATTTTTACATTTTAAAAGCATATTAATTCAGTTTCTGTTTTTGTTTTTAGTTTTCAACCCAAAACTAATTATTTCATTATGATTCTTTCACAAAACAACAACAAACACTATTATAATTTCATATTGCATGCTTTTTAGGATATTTATATATTTTTATGTTTCGAAAGCCTCGAATCTCCGATAAATTTTGTTTGGGAAAGGTAGCTTGGATATTTTTCAGTTTGTTTTGACAAAATAAAGTCAGATTTTTTTTACAAAAAGTGCAATATATTGGTATATATTGCTAAAATTTCACATTTGTGACTTTCTCAGTGTTTTATAATTTCTGTCTCGCAGTTTTGACATTTTGTTTTCAAAGTTTGCATCTCACAATGTTACCCTTGTTCAAAATTCCGTTTACAGCTCATAATTCTAATTTATTGCTTTGAGTTAAATCCCCCAAATGTAACTTTTTTTCAAATAATTTTGAATTCATCTTCACATCTGACAATACTGAATTTGGTCCAAGAATTTTGAGTTCGCTCAGTTTTATTTTTTCACTTAGCCAAATAATGAAATAATGAATAATGAATAATGAATAATGAAGCCAAATAATGAAAAAGAACCAAATCTCCTACCACAGCTATGCTGATGACACTCAGATCTACCTAGCCTTAGTGCCTAATGACTACAGCCCCATTGACACCCTCTGCCAATGCATTGATGAAATGAGCAATTGGATGTGCCAAAACTTTCTTCAGTTAAACAAAGAGAAAACTGAAGTCATTGCGTTTGGGAACAGAGATGAGGTTCTCAAGGTAAATGCGTACCTTGGCACTAAAGGTCAAACGATAAAAAATAAGGTCAAGAATCTTGGTGTGACTCTTGAGTCAGATCTGAGTTTTAACAGTCATGTCAAAGCAGTCAGTAAATCAGCATACTATCATCTCAAAAACATAGCAAGAATCAGATGCTTTGTTTCTAGTGAAGACTTGGAGAAACTTGTTCATGCTTTTATCAGCAGCAGGGTGGATTACTGTAATGGACTCCTCACTGGTCTTCCTAAAAAGACAGTCAGACAGTTGCAGCTCATCCAGAACGCTGCAGCCAGAATTCTAACCAGAACCAGAAAATCAGAGCACATCACACCTGTCCTCAGGTCTTTACACTGGCTGCCAGTTACATTCAGAATAGATTTTAAAGTATTATTACTGGTCTATAAATCACTAAATGGCCTAGGACCTAAATACATCACAGATATGCTCACTGAATACAAACCTAACAGATCACTCAGATCATTAGGATCATATAAACTAGAAGTTCCAAGAGTTCAGTCAAAGCAGGGTGAATCGGCTTTTAGCCACTATGCCCCTCGCTGCTGGAATCAGCTTCCAGAAATGATCAGATGTGCTCCAACATTAGGCACATTCAAATCAAGACTGAAAACACATCTGTTTAGCTGTGCCTTTACTGAATGAGCACAGTGCTGCGTCCGACAGATTGCACTATCATGTTTTTCTCTTCTTCTTCATTCTTTTATATCACATTTTACCTGTTTTTATGTTTTGTTTTGTTTTTACGCATTTTTATTATTTGTTTTTATTTTTATTTTACTTGTTTCTTTTATTCTTGTTTATGTAAAGCACTTTGAATTGCCATTGTGTATGAAATGTGCTATATAAATAAACTTGCCTTGCCTTGCCTTGCCTTATATTTTCTGCGTATTCTGAGTTTACATCTTTTAGAGTTGCAAGTTTAAGAAATTGAAATTGTGAGATGAAATTAATAATTATGGTGGCTTGAGAAATACTAATTTATGCTGGATTCATGTTAACAGCATGCTAACATTCTAACAACATCCGAATTCATGTTGGAATCATGCTAACAACACTAAGTCATGCTGGCAACATGCTAATTCATGCTAGAATCATCCTAACAAAATCCTAATTCATGTTGGAAACATGCTAACAACGCCAAGTCATGCTGGCAACATGCTAATTCATGCTAGAATCATCCTAACAAAATCCTAATTCATGTTGGAAACATGCTAACAACGCCAAGTCATGCTGGCAACATGCTAATTCATGCTAGAATCATCCTAACAAAATCCTAATTCATGTTGGAAACATGCTAACAACATGCTAATTCATGCTAGAATCATGCTAATTCATGCTATAATCATGCTAACAGCATGCTAATCCATGCTTTATAGTATAATGTAATACGCTTTTTTATTTATGTTGCTCTTAGCCAATTTTATACTTTTTCAAACTACATTAATTACTTCCAACAGGCTTTCTCAAGCCACCATAAAGTTTGTTCTCGAACTTTAATATCTAGTTGCTACATGCTACAGAAACATTATTTACATCAAAGCAAAAATATCTCCTTTTTTATTGATAGAAGTAAGAAAGGACATGTTAAATGGATTAGGTATGTCAAAATATTTTAAAATATTGATTTCCTAATATAAAATGTTATATAATGTTTTATTGAAGTGTATAACTGGAATGTTATTATGACATTACAGTTTTACATTTTAAAAGCATATAAATTCAGTTTCATTCTTGTTTTTAGTTTTCAACCCAAAACTAAATATTTCATAATAATTCTTTCACAAAACATAAAAAGCTGGAAATAAAGTTATAATGTCATATATTTTATGCTTTAAAAGCCTTGAATATCCATTAAATTTGTATGGGAGAGGTAGCTTGAGCATTGAGTCATTTCTCAGTTTGTTTTGATACAACAAAGTTGTTGTTTTTTTTCTGACATAACGTGCATGAATCATTTTGTTTCTTCATTTAAAATGTAAACTATATTTAAAAATGTACAAATCAACCACACTACCAATAATATCCATATAAACGATGAATCAAAAGCAGTAACACCAGCTGCCCTCTCCAAAAACTCTGCCCCCAGCAAGTCCCCATACAGTAAGTAATTAACTAAGCCAATTAAACAGCTGCTTTCTCCATAGCCGTGGCCTTTTCCATCAGGCCTCTCGGTCTCACACACAGCTCATAACTCTTCTGCACTGGGATTTTAAAGTGCTTTCTGTCAGATTGTCTGACACTTTCAAATTGCCGCTTCAATCACTCCAGCACATATTATGTAAAGTCAAGTTTTCCACACCGAGCACTGAACACGAACTGGTGATGTTGAGAAATTAGTTAACATATTCTGTAAAGTCATGCTGTTTAATTTGTCATGTTTGCTAATGCACTATTACTCATACTTACAGTGACTGATTTTAACAGAATTGTATACTTTAGTATATTAAAAAGATGTTTGGTTCAAATTGCTTTGACATACTTGCCTGTAGTAGCATTCATTCATTCATTCATTCTTTTCCTTTAGCTTAGTCTCTGAATCTGAGGTCGCCACAGCAGAATGAACCGCCCACTATTCCGGGATATGTTTTACGCAGCAGATGCCCTTCCAGCCACAATCCAGTACTGGGAAACTGTTATTATGCAGAATCATACTAACAACATGCTAATTCATGATGAAACATGCTAATTATTGATAGAATCGTGCTAACAACATGCTAATCCATTCTTTCTAGTATAATGCAATATGCTTAAATTTAGGTTGCTCATAGCCAACTTGATATTTTTTCAAACTAAATAAACTACTGTACTTCCAGCAGGCTTTCTCAAGCCAAGTTTTTTCTCAAACTTTAATATAATGTATAATGTTTATTATTCTTAAATTGTTACATTTTATAAGAAAACTAATATGTCCTGTTTGGCTTAGATTAGAGGAATTAAAAGAGTGTAATTTCTATTATCCATGCATTGTTGAGATTCATACCAACACAATCTCACGGCAATTCGTAACTTTTTCATTTAGTGGCTAATTCGTATGAATTCGTACGATCTAATACGTACAATTTAGTACGATTTGCTCATCCCCCAATGACGGTTGGGGTTAGGGGTGGGGTTAGGTGCCACGCCTCCTTTTTAAAATCGTACCATTTCGTACGACTGAACTCGTACGAATTGGTACGAATTAGCCACTAAACTGCCAAAATGTAAAATACTTTCGTTTTCTCGTGAGATCAGGCTGTTCATACAGTATGTAGTGCACTTATACGTTGAAGTTTTAGTGTTTTTAGTGAGTAACTGAGATATTTTTTAAACATTGTAATCAAAAATGTAAATTAATAACTTTTTTGAAGTAACTTACCCAACACTGACTATTATTCCGTTGTGGCAGTATATGCCCTCATACTGCCCAATAATAATTCTCAGAAAATTAATTAAAATTTTTATATTTATAGGCATTTAAATTGGTTAAAACCTTTTCCTACAGTATCAATTTTAGTTCTAGGCATGGGATGATAACCGTTTTCAAGGTTTTAAAACCGTCAACATTTTCTGCTATACCATACCTTATAAGGTATGTGTAAGATTTTTTATTTACATTTAGTTTTTTAGTTTTTTTTTTTTTTGTTTTTTTTAGGACAGCAGTATGCCCAGCAGAAAATATAAAGATGCCAATTTAATGGTAAAGAAATCTGTGTTTTTGAAACTAAAGTAGACAGCAGGAGTCAATGATTCATTTTAATTATTTAGCCTGACATGATAACTGCTCCAAAATATCATAAATGTTTTCAAATTAAAATATATTGTGTACAAAGGAGGAAAAGTTTTTGTTTTTACCCAGACTTCTAAAAAGAATATATTTTAGAGCAGTAATTACAATACCGTGAAACCAGGATATTTATATCCAAGGTTATCATACCGCCGGAATCTTATACCGGCCCATGTAGTTTCAACTACACAATTTCGCAGTGCTGTATTCAAATGTACAATTAACTTACAATTTCAAGAAAAGGTGAATCGGTGAACAGTGTTGTTATTACTGACTTCTGATTGTGAAACAAACCTCTGCACAATGGAAACAAACACCGATTTCCTTCAGCTAATCGGAAAAGGAAGCGCGTGCAAATAAATGACGCTATCAGCGACCACATGCAGTCTTAGTCAATTCTCTTTCCCTTATGCGTCCTCTCCTCTGTCTGTCTCTCTGCCGTCCCTTTCTTTGTCCTTTCAGATATGCAACATTAATTCCACAGCTGCTCCCCAATTTATGTTCACCGTCACAGACTGTACACACACACACACACACACACACACACACACTTTCCCTGACAGTGTTCATGTGCATATGGAGATGCATTTGTTATCTAGACCTCTAGTTCATCGCATGTATGATATACAAACACATGTTTTTGTTGTTTAAGCACATCTGTCTGTCTGCGGGCGAAAACAGACATGTCCTGTGCTTCTGCACGCGCTGACAGTCCAGATGTTGTACTAAAGGTGACGAGCTGTCAGGACTCTCTCACACCTGATGGTGTCTTCAGCTTTGTTTCAGAGGATTCTATCTTTTTTGTTCATCTGTCATTCCTTTGTTAACTTGTCACATCACAAATGCTTAAAAGATCATATTAGCACCATCACATGAATAAAATATATACACTGTTAGATTTTGCTGCAATTTTACAGTTATTTACTGTAAAATCCCCCAGCAAAATACCACATACATTCTTTACAGTTCACTACTGTAATATGCACCACATTGCGGGTCATAAGAAAGCTTTTACAGTAACTTACTGCATATTAGGAATTTGCAGTATTCTACTGTAATCAAGCTCTGCTACTTTAGTTAAAGACAAAAATGAGACAGCTAATCAAAAATCTATCACTTGTTTGGTATTTATTGAATTTAACAGCAAATAATAAAAATACTGCCTGTGTAAAATTTAAATAAATAACAGTAAAAATACTGTGAAAACTGTCACACTGTAAAATTAAAGTGTAGTGAAGGGCATTCTTTAAAGAAATAACGCTATTTTACTGTTAAATGAAATTGCGGTAGGGCCATGCTACTGTACAACACATTTACAGGTAGGTTACTGTAAAAGGGCAGTTGCGGTAACCTGCTGGCAACACTGCTGTCAGTATGTCTATTGCAAAAATTCAATAAAATGTCTAATGGTGCATTCACACCTGACACGGACGAAGCGGCAAGCGTGAGTGAGTGATTATGACGTAGCGCCTCTTGTTGGTGTACCGGGGGAAATCTTCTTGTCGACACCGGACAACAGATCATTTAACTGGACTTGGCTCATTTGGAAGAACTGCTGAAAGCTTCCATCATCCAGGTATAGTTTCTGGAGAAGTTCATGAACTATTCTCTCAATAAAATCCATGTTAGCCATTTAGCAACAAACTAGAGTCACCGGGCAGACAGAAGCCATGCCAATGACGCGAATCCATGTTTATTGTAAAGTGAATTTGACGTGCGAATGAAGTGAATAAACTCCAAATGTTCACGTTTCTTTTTACGCATATATAGTGTGAATTATTTTTTTTTTTTTTTTTTTTTTTTTTACACCTTCCACGTCTGGTATGAACACAGCACTATAGTCATTGACGTCTACACCGTCCCTAACTCCAAACCCAACCATCACCATTAATAACGTCTTTACTTGCAAATACACCTGCATATACAGTCGCGAGTTGCCTCTTGCCATTGCTTTGTTATTTGCAACCATAGGGGGTGTCAAAAAGGACGAAGAAGACAGTGAGGGGAGTTGCATGAATGAATTTATTAATATATCAAGTGAATAAGTTGCGAAAAAAATTTGGAGAAAAAGGCATGAAAACATTTGCTGAAAATGGAAAGTAATTCCTCCATCTTGCCAACAACCTCTCATTGTGACATCTCACACGGCTCAATGAGAACTCGATAACTGACCATAAGTTATGCCTCTACTACAAGTTACGCCTCTGTCTTGCTGTCTGTAAAAAGCTGCATTGTGGGTTATTTGAATATTACAGTAACTTACTGCATATTGAGAGTTTGCTGTATTCTACTGCAATCAAGTACTGCTATTGTAGTTGAAGACAAAAATGAGAAAGCTAATAAAAAAAACGATTCCTTGTATGGAATTTATTGAATTCAGTAGTAAAAACAATAGTTTTGTACTGCTAGTATAAAATGTAAATTACAGTAAAAGTACTGTAAAAATGATCACACTGTAAGTTTAAAATGTGGTAAAGGGCATTTACCATGAAAAGAATTAAGGCGATTTTACTGTTAAATGAAATTGCGGTAGGGTCCTGCTACAGTAAAACACATTTAGAGGTAAGTTACTGTAAAATGGCAGTTGCAGTAACTTGCTGGCAACAGTGCTTTAAAACATAAATACAATGAAATGTTGAAATCATTGAAAAATATGCGCTTCAGCTTACTTTTTTTGAAAATGCAAGCATGCAGAGTACTTAGATACACGTTTGATTGACTGCAGGTAAAATGAATGCTCATGGTGGAATGATGACAACTTTTGTTCCTTTTCACTCATGATATTTCAATTTTTAAGGCAGAGGTGGGTAGTAACAAATTGCATTTCCTTTGTTACATTTACTGGAGTAATTTTTTTTTCTTTTGGGGGGGCGGTTGGGGGCTAACTAAGATGTTTTGTACTTTTACAAAAAAACTTTTTTACTTACTATTTGAGTGGACTTTTGATTTTTTGTGTATCTTCACAAATCCCTTTTCCAAAGAGCACCCGCACGTCAGTTACCCCTGAAGAACTTTTTGTTTGATACTGGATTCATGTCTACATTTTACTCGTATTTGAGATTTCATACAAGTTCAGTTGTACAAAAATGTAGGATCTTTAAAAGGAGGCATGGCACCCAACCCCACCACTAAACCCAACTGTCAGATCTCAATTCTAAGCACTAACAGTGTGCTTTTATGTGCTGTGTTTTAAGGGGGAAAAAATAGTTGTCGTATCTCTAAAGTCAGTGTGAATTCAAAATTGACAATATTTATTTTAAATTACACACACTGTTCTTCTTTAGGTGACAACTTAATATATCATTCGTTTTCTTTTCGGCTTGATCTCTTTCCATTAATCTAAGAAAGGTAAAAAAAAGATTAATTCTTCAACCAACGTCTGACCTCTTGTTTCTGCATTTGAAGTTGCAGCACTTCTCTTTCAAGCACTATATTCTTACCGTTAGTTTGCTATGAGGGAATGATGTGCAAAAACCCCCACCCCCTACTAGAGCTGCACAATTAATCATTAAAAGATCGCGATCTTGATTCGACCCCCTAGCGAACTTAATCCAGCATTTCTACGATTCTGCCAATCATATTTTCAAGTTCAGAAGAGAAGAAAAGGCGGCTGCACGAGTCTTTTCATTGTTTCACACACATTGCTCAGTGACACTGACACCTCCAAATGAGGTTGAATGAGTCACATACTGTATTTATAAGGTATAATTCACCTAAAAATGTCATTTTTGTCTTCATATAATGATGGTTTCGCGGCCAGGAAATCACACTTGACATGAGCTGCTGACCGTGAGCTGTTATAGAGAGGGCGCGCGCGTTCAACTTAATGACAGACGTGCGCGCGACTACTTAAGTGAACAGAACCTGCATATGTTGCGAATAACAGGTAATACAGTTGTTAATAATATTCTGTTTGTGGCACAGAGTGATCTTTTAGGAGCTGCGCGCAAAGTATGAACAAGCACTTAGCAGTCAAAATGAAACCGAAAGTGTGCACTTCATTTAAATGATCATATCGCATTTTAAAGTTATGATTACAGCAAGCATTTGATATGTTTTTTCTTTCATAGCGAACCCACAGTTGTGCATGAAAATAAATGTTTACAATGACAGTATAACTAGCCCATATATTGTTGAATATAATCTGATAATGGTAAATGTCTGATTTTACCAGTGAATAAATTTGTCTAATATGACAGATTGCAAGCATATATCTCAAACTTAATAATTCAACATCAAAATTATTATAATTAGAATAGAATTATTTATAAATCAGTAGACCTACACATAATATTATTATCAATGTTGTGCCATATGTTTGTTTGGTAACACTTTACAATAAGGTTCATTAGTTAATGCATTTACAAACTAATCATGAACAACACTTGTACAGCATTTATTAATCATAATTGAAAATTTACTAATGCATTAATGGAATCCAAACTCCTGCTTGTTACTATTAGTTAATGCACCATGAGTTAACATGAACTCACAATGAACAACTGTATTTTCATTAACTAACGTTAACTAACATGAACAAATACAGCAGTAAATGTATTCTTCATTGTTTGTTCGTAAATGCATTAAGTAACATTAACTAATAAACCTTATTGTAAAGTGTGACCGTTTGTTTTTTACCATACCTTTATTTTACATATACAGAATTGTGATAAAATCGTGATCTTTATTTTAAGCAAAAAAAAATCGCGATTCTCATTTCAGCCAGAATCGTGCAACTACCCCCTACTCAATATTTCATTTCACTTGAAAGTACATTAACATACTGATCTAAAAGTTTCAGCAACCTCTGGTTCATGCAGATTTTAACACTTAACTCCATAGACTGTGACACACACACTCTTTGGTGGCAACTTTATTTTTAAAGTGTATTTATCAGTTCTTATTCCAATGTAAAGTGCAAATGATGCTTTTTTTAAACCAGTGCAGACAGTTTTTATGCATATCTTCAACATTCAAAAAGATTTGCCTATTTGCATTTCTATCTACAGTTAACATATCTTGTAAATAAACATTTAAATGGAATTGCTTTAACAAACATGATTGCATGTGCATCTAAACAATGGCTCGTGCACAAATACGCTTCATTAGTTATCCCTTTCTGGCGTCGATACGATTCCCTTTAATACATATGACCATGTAAATGATTGTATGCGCTTCTCATTAACCAGCTGTTGAATATTTATATCCACTTTCCATAATGCCATTTGTGATTTGGGTGGGAGCTCTATATCATTGCGAACGCTGCCTCTCTCTTTGGCTTTCTCTGATGAAGTGTATGTGAAGGTCGGACTTCTGCGCTCAGTGCTTAACTTAATGAAAACTGAGAAACAATCTGGCACAGGAGGTAAACAGCCTTGTGTGTGTCTGTGTGTGTGTGTATGTGATAACTGAATTAGCTCTGGCACTGTTTTCTGGGATGTTGTAAAGGCCTGCTGCTGTATTAAGATGAACGAGCCAGAAGTGCCACATGGTAGCTCGTATCAGTGACATGAAGGTTTCAGTAATTACTCTAATTGATATGGAATGGAGAAACGAATTGAAAATATTAGGAAAAGATGATCGAAATTAGGGATTAAAAGTCACGAGGGAATCTTTTTTTTTTTTGTCATGGTCACATGCCCTACTTAAAGGACAGACTAGGAGGGGCTGTTTTTACCTCCTTTTTCCCCAATGGATCTTTCTCTCAACTGATCTGTCTTTCCTTGAAATGTATGATGTTTGTGTATGGTCGAAGGAGTGCAATTTCACTGCATGTAACAGTATTGTGACAAACAAAGGCTCACTATCATCATCATGTACAAGCTATGGAGGACCAGGAGTGCCTGTTAGAAATATAATCAGGAATCAAATTATACATTTAATAGCTGATGCATAAAACTGTATATAAATAAATCAACATTTAAATGAACTTATAATGGACAAATTAATAGGCATATTTAAGTGTTTTTTTTAAACTGTTTTGAAATGTTATTAGGGCTGTCAAGTCTAAATCACAGTCATTCTCCCTCATAAACTGCGTATTACGGTAGAGCGAAACGCACATATCACTGCCACGACTGCATTTTTAGTATGTAAACTAGCTACATGTAACGGCGTTACGTAATTCAATTTCAAAATAAATGTAACAGTAATTTGTTACAGTTACTGAGAAAAAATGTGTAATTAAATTACAGTTACTTATGAAAATGTTGAAGATTACAAATGGGGTTACATCTAAAAATGTTCTCTAAAAATCTGGGATATGTTGAATAGTGTTAATCTGTTGCTTTGCCTGTTTAAATATCCAAGATGCCTTCTTTAATTCGTATTAAAGCAGTGCTATTCTGCTATAACTACATTTCTCAATAGCGTGATGGTAGCGTCGCTACTTTATAAATCAAATAGCTTTTCAGTAGCGAAGCTATTATTTTGGTCAAGTAGCGCAGTAGTGTCAACACAAGCTTTATTTAATGATTGCAGATTAATAAGTGACGACACCGCGATTCGCGGAGCTATGAGGCCGGTGTCTAGCTGATTTCTTTTTCTACCTGTTTTTTGGTGGTCGACAACAAGCGTTTTTGTGCGTTACTGCCACCTCTTGCTCTAGTCGGTGATGTCACCCACCAACGCTAACATGAGAAATTTCCTCTCTCAATTCAATTCAATTCAATTCAATTCAATTCAGTTCAATTCAATGTAATAATTGCTTTATTGGCAATTATTACAAATTAACAATTGTTACAAATGTATTGCCAAAGCAGTTATACAGTTTATGTAAAAAGTAACATACATATATATGAAAAATAAATAAATAAATAAAAAACAAAAATATGAGCCCTTCAAACAGTGGCGAGGCTACTTAAAGGCCAGGGTGGCACTCAGATTGAAGGCTGGCTCACGCAGACAAAAATATTGTTAAATGGGGTAGATGCACACAAACTCTTATTTTTCAGCCAGCCGGCTTTAATTAAACTTTATATACAATAACTTCATTCATTGTATATATATTGCATTTTGCTACATTCTTTCACCCTTTTTATTGTTACCATTGTTAAATTAGCTTTGTTATACCGTAAGTATACAAAATTATAATTGAATTCAAACTTCCAATAAGCACAGACAAATATCCTCAGGGAAAAATAGGAGTAAATGAATCCGAAACATTAATTCTGGGAAATATTGCAAAATAATTTTGTTTTTGGTATGATTTTAATATTATTATTATTATTATTATTATTATTATTATTATTATTATTATTAAATAGTATACTATATAAATAAATAAATAAATAAATAAATAAATAAATAAATATACAATTTAATAATAATAATAATAATAATAATAATAATAATTATTATTATTATTATTATTATTATTATTTATTTATTTATTTATTTATTTATTTATTTATTTATTTATTTATTTATTTATTTATATAGTCATGTAATTTTTACCAGGGTGTGACACACACATACACACAACACACAGACACGCACACACATTAAATTGTATATTTATTTATACATTTGTAATTTTTTCCAAGGTATGAGGCACACACACACACCTTTAAGTAGACCTCCGACACACATAATAATATCTAAAGTGCTTAAACTTTATATTCTGTCCCAGAACAAATTAGCATGATTACATTTTTTAAAATACCTCATTCAGTGTGGTTTAAAATCCATTTTACTCATGGAGGCCAAAAAATCCAGGGAATATAAGATAACACACAGACAAAATGCCAAAGAGGAAAAGCTCATGTTAAGTAACATGCCATGGCAAATAGCATGTCATCTTAGCATAAAATATGTAGTTAAAGGTCAGTGTGGATAATAGAGGTTGAGATTATGTATTGACATACATATATGAGTCACTACAGCAACCATCAGTGATTCTGCTATAGTGTAAGCCCTCATATAAGGGCTCCTTGTGTGTGGTCAGGATTCTTTGTGTAGCGTGTTAATACCTTATATCTCTTTGTTTCCTTGTTTTACCTTCATCAGCCTCCCACTGTGACCTTTCATATGTTTATGCCCTCACAACTGCTCAGTCCAAGGCAACACACTGCTGTTTATCAGACACTACGACGAGTATTTGCACATTCTTTTTGTGAATTGTTTCTGTACAAGATAGAGAATCCCAAACTCACTTTTTTGTCAGTAAATGAATCCATTCTCATGTCAAACTTTGAAAAGTACAGTATATTAACTGTGTAATCATGGATTACAAAACTGATATATTTTTGTCAGAAATTTGTTGTATGGACTGAAAAATTAATTTGTTCATTGGATTTGCACATTTTTAAGGCAACTGGGTTGCAAACAATTTATATGGACCAAAATTAAGCAAACAAATTAAGTTGAACATTTCTGTATTTAATTTGTTTGTTTAAATTCAGCCCAGATTAATTCTGAAAACATTTCTGGAGAGCGCCAAATATGTCCCAGGAGGCAACTTTTTTTTTTGCAGTTTTTGTTTTTGCGAATCCACCAGAGGCCGCTGTTTACGCTTTTTGAGATCTCAAATTTCTCTCGCGTGTGCCATTTGTGCCTGCTGTTCTTACATAAATCCACCAGAGGTCGCTGTCAACTGACTGACTGACTAATTGACTCACCCACCCTACTCCTACCCTAAACCCAACCAATAGTGTTCTCAAAACCACAGGCTGACCCGCCTACCCACTTTGCTAAACCCAACCGATAGTGTCTTCAGATTTTACCTCATTCTCATTGTTAATTACTTGTTTATATATTTATTTATTTTTTTGGCTTTTGTTTTTGTCTTATCCACCTTTTGGAATCATTCTTCACCAGACTCGAACCCCATTGACGCAGTCAGCTCCTTTCTGTGTCTCTAGTCCATCGACATACATGGCAGCTACTGGTCAAACTGGTAACAGCGGGAAAGTCATATGGAGTTAAGCAGTCAGCTGGTAAACAAGAAAAGGAAAGGCGTCACATCGCTCCGTAGCATTCGTTTTAAAGGCAAAATGCAGAATGAGCCTATGTTGGAATAATAGATTTAGCTTTAATGCCAAAATAATAAGGATATTTTGCAAATTTCAAAAGTTATCAAAACATATTTATTTTATTGGTAATATGTGTCACTATGAACTTAATTTGCTCAACTCAAAAGATATGCATTATTTTCTCAATATTTAGGATTTTATTTGAACGCTCAGATTCTCTTATTTAAAATAGTTGTATCTCAATCAAATATTGTCTTATAGTAGCAAACCATACATCAATGTAAAATATGAGTTATTTAGCTTTTAGAAGATGTATAAATCGAAATTTTGGGCGTGACGGTTTCGCAGTGGGTAGCACAATCGCTTCACAGCAAGAAGGTCGCTGGTTCGAGCCTTGGCTGGGTCAGTTGGCAGTTCTGTGTGGAGTTTTCTTGTTCTTCCTGTGTTCGCGTGGGTTTCCTCTGGGTTCTCCGGTTTCCCCCACAATCCCAAGAGATGTGCTGTAGGTGAATGGGTAAGCTTAATTGTCTGTAGTGTATGTTTGTGAATGAGTGCATATGGATGTTTCCCAGTGATGGGTTGCAGCTGGAAGGGCATCCGCCGCTTAAAACATATACTGAATAAGTTGGCGGTTCATTCCACTGTGGCAACCCCAGATTAATAAAGGGACCAAGCCAAAAAGAAAGTGAATGAATGAATAAATTGTAATTTAAAAAAAATTCACACCTTATGACTGGTTTTGTGGTTCAGGGTCAGATATGTCCGACAAAATGTGTGGCTCATGTGCATTTCTCAGTCATGGAACTGGAGAAAACCACTGTGATAATGTCATCCATAATTGCTTTTTTTGTCTTGGTGAAGAACAAAAAAAAAAAAAAAAAAAAAAAAAAAAAAAAAAAAAAAAAAAAAAAAACCTGACATTTCTGCCAGAAGGCAAATATTTAGTAAACATTCAGTATCGTTCATCATCAGTCAGTTCATACACTTAAAAAAAAAAAAACTCTTTTGCTTGGTTATTTTAACCCAAAATCAGGTCAAATAGTGAGAAGGCACAAATTCTTTCCCCGTTGCACCTGGCCTGATCCAGCAGCTGAATGTGACTGGAAAAATATTCAAAAGCTTTTATTTTTTAAAAAACGGCTTTGATGTGAATGTTTTGATTGGCTGGATTAGATGCTCACGTCAGTGTGTTGTAATTATGAATGTGCTCTTTCCAGCAATTTTCCTTCTGCGTTCACACAGAGCAGCATTCCAGCATATTACCGGTAATGTTAAACTTCTCTTGAAAGGTCTGATTGTGTGAAAGGGGCTAAATATTTCTTAAAAATACCTCTTAGATTATCCTGCCATTTTAGAGAGACAGATATTTTGGGACCAAGAAACTCTCCACCTTGGCTTGATCATTAATAAATAAAGGCATAACCTCATTTTTACAATGTTGAAAATCAAGCACAATTTCCTTTGTTATGAAAGCATTCAGTATTACATTGTGAGCTCTACCCCAGTTAGTGCAAGTATTTCTTTTCTGTAATCAGATTTGTTGTTATCTGTTATATCAGTGGTTAGCACTGTAGCCTCACAGCAAAAAAAAGTCACTGGTTCGAGTCCCAACTGGGCAAGTTGGCATTTCTGTATAAAGTTTGCATGTTCTCCCTGTGTTGGTGTGGGTGGTTACTCTGGTTTCACCCACAGTCCAAAGGCATGTGGTATAGGTGAATTGAATGAACTAAATCAGCCATAGTATATGAGTGCGTGTGTTAATGTGAGAGTGTATGGGTGTTTCCCAGTACTTGGTTGCAAGCAGAAGGGCAACAGAATGTTTTTTTTTATTGTAGTTTCCTATCAAGTATTACAAGTTTTTCACCCAACAACAATGATATAATCACTGTGCCAAGACATTTTTATTCTTTTGACTTTTGAATCATCCTGGTTGCTTTTTTTTTATTCTTTTACGCTCATTTATTGAACTGTCATTGTCTACTTTTTCCCTCTACCCTTTGTCCTCATCCTGTATTAGACTGCCTTTAGAGAGATAAACAGTCTCTCTCTTTCTTTGCTATCATTGTCATCTCCTTTCCTGTTTTATAAGAGTGCTAAATATTTATTTATTCACCAGCTCTGCTATATCAGATGAGTCTGCGAGGAGTATTGTAATTGGTGCTGAAGTAAACACACTCCCACACTTGCATGAAGTAAATATCGGCAAGGCAAGTTGCTATTTTACCGCATCTCATTTACCAATGCAGCCTCCCACGAGAGCCCTCAGTGCTTTGTTACAGTGAGGTGTAGATGCCACGGATCCAGTCAATGTTAATCATATAAATGTCAGCTCCTCTCTGCGTCCCACTGTATTTTATATATGTCTCTGCGCATTGTTGTTATTGATCTGGGACCTTCAAGAGCTATTTTGAGGCCAGGTTTGTGTCTTATGGGTGTTCAACTGGTAATCGATTTGGGAGGATGACAAACTGGGCTTTGACTTTCTATTCTTCACATGTAACATCTTATTGTTATTTATTAAATAATTATTACTGTATACATGAGGTGTATTTCACTAATTAAAGGAATAAAGTGAATATACGGTGCATCCGGAAAGTATTCATAGCGCTTCACTTTTTTCATGTTACAGCCAAATTCGAAATTGGATTACATTCATTTCTGTAATCATCTACACACAATACACCATAATGACAATGTGAAAAAAGAGTTTTTGAAATTGTTGCAAATTTATTAAGGAAAAAAAAAAACCCTAAAAAATCACAAATACAGAAGTATTCACAGCCTTTGCTCAATACTTTGTTGATGCACCTTTGGCAGCTATTAAAGCCTCAAGTCTTTTTGAATATGATGCCACATGCTTGACACACCTGTCTTTGGGAATTTTTGCCCATTCCTCTTTGCAGTACCTCTCAAGCTCAGGTTGGATGGGAAACGACGGTGTACAGCCATTTTCAGTTCTCTCCAGAGATTTTCAATAGGATTTAGGTCTGGGCTCTAGCTGGTCCAGGCTTTGATCCTAATTGAGAGATTGTGCTCCCAGCCGGAGATGGCAGAGCTACAAATTCCTGTGTCAGCATAGTGGCAGATTCAAAAACAAGACTAAAGTTTGTGCAAGCGAAATTCTGTCCTACAGCGCTGCGAAAAGGGGCGGGATTAAACAAGATGATTAGACATTTAAAAAAGGGATCGATTGCTCCATATTTTAAATTCCTGTACAGACAGGTCATGTTTTGATCCTCGATTGGTCTCATGCAGTCATGTGATGCGATTTCGCAGGTGTTCACCAAGCTTTGAACTTTCCAATGCAGTGAACTGCGAAACTTGATGCATAACCTTGCCTTTCCAGGTCTGACCCATTCGAGTGCATATGAATGAAAGTGTATGGGGACAAAAGTGCAGTGTGACCGCAGCTTAAAGTCCTATGCTAATGAGAGAGAGAGATTGTCATTAATGGACAGGGCTTTCCCTCTTTGATAACACATACAAAGGGAGAATGTCATTCAAAGTGTTTCTGCAAACTGTTTTTATCAAGTGTGATTATAAAAAAAAAATGATGAATTTTTACCATTAGAAGCTGGTGTGTGTGCATGTGTGTGTGTTTATATATATATATATATATATAAATATATACACGTTATATACATATAAGTTTTATATATATATATATATATATATATATATATATATATATATATATATATATATATATATATATATATATATATATATATATTTATATATATATATATATATATATATATATATATATATATATATATATATATATATATATATATATATATATATATATATATATATATATATATATATATATATATATATATATATATATATATATATATATAATATATCAGTTATATTATACATTGAAATTTTGAGGTGAATTGTGCCTAAAAGACACGTGTTTGTAGCTAATAGTAATCTTTATTTAACCAGATAAATCAATTGAGAACCAGTCCTTATTTACAATGACGACCTGGCCAAGAGGCAACATAAAAAGCAGATACAAAGCAGCAGGGACACAATATAATAACAATTTCACAAATACAAGTAATATATAAAACAATATTTATTAAAAAATAAAAAACAAGCACAGTAATCTTGTACTATTAACTGGATCACATTTTTAAACAATGATAGTGGAATAAAAGTGTTACGCTTAAGATCTGAAGCCGAAAAGAGTAGTGAACTATGGGTATGCAAAGGATAATAAAACTACTTGTTTTATTACATGTTTCCTGAATGTTAAGAAGCAACTATAAATATTTTATTTTTATTTAAAAATTTTCCCAATATGAGTTTTGTAAATGAACAGAAACCAATGAATTTGACGACATGATTGAAGAGAAGAAGATTGTCAACGTAGTGACGCAGTAGGATGTCGCCTCACAGAAAGAAGGTTGCTCGGCAAGGTCGCTCATGGCAAGAGCCTCGGCTGGGTCAGTTGGCATTTCTGTGTGGAGTTTGCATGCTCTCCCTGTGTTCTCGTGGGTTTCTTCTGGGTGCTCTGGTTTCCCCCACAGTCCAAAGACATGCGGAACAGGTGAGTTGGGTAAGCTAAATTGTCCGTAGCTAATGAGTGTGAATGAGTGTATGGATGTTTCCCTGGGATGGGTTGCGGCTGGAAGGGCATCCGCTGCATAAAAACATGCTGGATAAAATGGTGGTGCGTTCCGCTGTGGCCACCACGGATTGATAAAAGGACTAAGCCAGAAAGAAAATGAATGAATGAATGATTGATTGATTGATTGATTGATTGATTGATTGATTGATTGATTGATTGATTGATTGATTGATTGATTGATTGAAGAGAAGGCCAATTCAATAAGGTGTACAGTTGACAGATATGAGTATTAAATGGCGCACCAGTAACCAAACGAATTGCTGCATGGTAAATATCATCCAGTAGTAGTTTAGAGGTTTCTTCAAGTCTGCTCCAAACTTGTAATTTATCCTCCTTTTATTCTTTATTCTTTCATGCCTATGCTTCTGCATCTTTTGAAAACTCCTCCAGCTTTTGCAGTATCCAGTGAACCATTCAGAAATCCTATCACGAGATGTGTAGAGAATTCCCAAAGAATTGTATATACTCCAAGTCTGGTCTTGCGCAAATGGGACACATGATGACGGCGGTGTGGGTAAAGACTGTGCTGGACTGTTTGGGAGAAGCGTCTCCTCTTTTGCATTGCAATAGCTACTAGCGGTATCCAGGCTGGATGAAGTCATGGCTCTGGCGACCCATCAAACACAGCCTAAATGTAGGGAGGACAGACTCCAGCCCTCCATGGCTAATTGTGTTTGATGGAGAATGCAGAAGCTGGGCTTTTCTCCGCTATTCAAATCCACAGGCTGAACTCACGAGCCATTCACTGCAGGGCAGAGCGCCGTCTGAATGGAGGATTCAGAAACTAAGAAAGAGTGAAAGGAGGAGTGTCTTTTTTTTCACTCTTTCCTTCTTAGAGGGCTGCTTTGCATTGCCAAACATTCAGCCAAAATACTTCCATTGAGGCTTTGTTCTGTGACCCTGTACAAATTAGGGTTCCCACAACGGTCCTTTATGCAGCTTCAGCCTCACCAACAGGGGATGTTTGCAAACGTGGCAGCGTTGTTGTAAAAGTGCTATAATTGCAATTATTTAGTTAATTAATAGTCTCTGTATCACTTGCTTTGTTGTTCATGTATTCACACACTCTCTAAACAAAAAATACAGTAAATGGTGAATATTTTGAAAGTTATTACTCCTGAATCTACTGTAACTGTTTTAGGGTTAGGGTTAGGGTAACTGTAACTGTTTTCTACCTTAAAGGGATAGTTCACACAAAACTGAAAATTCTGTCATTATTTACAGTAGTTTTCATTCACTTGTCACAAACCTTTTTGAGTTTCTTTTTTCTGTTGAACACAACAGAAGATATTTTGAAGAAAGCTGGAAGCCTGTAGCCATTTGATTTCCATAGTACACTACCTGACAAAAGTCTTGTTGCCTGTCCAAGCTCTAGGAACAATAAATAACAACTTGACTTCTAGTTGATCATTTAGTATAAAAAGTGGAATTGGATGAAGGGCAAATAACTTCCATGAGCTTGGACGACTGCATCCATCTCAAATAACTTGTAAAATATATATCAAATAAATCATCTGGAAAGCATTCCTGCAGGACTCCTAGAGTTCATCAAGATTCTTTGACTTCATCTTCAATGCCTCCTCCTTCATCTTACCCTAGACATGCTCAATAATGTTCATGTCTGGTGATTGGGCTGGCCAATCCTTGAGCATCTTGACCTTCTTTGCTTTCAGAAACTTTGATGTGGAGGCTGAAGTTTGGAGAGGAGCGCTATCCTGCTGAAGAATTTGGCCACTCCTGTGGTTTGTAATGTAATGGGGAGCACAAATGTCTTGATGCCTCAGACTCTTGATGTTGCCATCCACTCTGCAGATCTCTTGCATGCCCTATACTGAGTGTAACTCCAAACCATGATTTTTCCTTCACCAAACTTGACTAATGTCTGTGAGAATCATGAGTCCACGCAAGTTCCAATAGTTCTTCTGCTGTATTTGTGATGATTGTTCAACAGATGATTCATCTGAAAAATCAACCTTCTGACACTTTTCCAAACACTTTTCTAGAAGTCTATTATTTGTTGTGTTGCTCTTACAACTGGGATTGACGACAAGACTTTTTTTCAGGTAGTGTATTTGGTTACAGGTTCTAACATTCTTCAAAATAACTATTTTTTTGTGTTCAACAGAAGAAGAAAAATCTCAAAAACGTTTATAACCACTAGAGGGAGAATAAACAGTGAGTACATTTTAACTTTTGTGTGAACTTTCCCTTCAATGTAATTGGGAGACAGAGTTAAATGTTGGCCTATTTATTTACCAGTTAAACATTGGTAATTCTATAATCTCAGATCATTTTACCTAGAAACTGCAGTCAAATGTATTTTTAAGTAAATTTTTACAATTCACAAGGCTGAAAATGCATTTCCAAGGAGCCTTTGTGTTTTTTTTTTATTATCATTTATTCATGTGCTTTTTACATTTTATGAAAGTACAGCAAAATATGGGGAAAAAAATCTCAATACAATAATAATACATATAAAATACAATACATAAAAACACTAACCTATGACACAACAACAGAACTTAGAGGGACAAATGCACATGAAAGCAAAGTATAGTTTAGCTGGTCAGGATACCAATTAATAAAAGCAATTATAATGTAACAATGTTTTTTATATTATCAGATAAATGCATTATCCTGACTATAGTTTTAATATCAAATAATAGTTTGGGCACATTATAGATTGTAAATGGTAAATATAAATTACACTCAATCTTTATTACTTTAAAGTTATTAACTTTAGGGGTTATTGGTTATGCTTGCATTTCTTTCAATGCATTAAAGTGTTCTAATGTCCCCCTGTCCCCATGTTTTATAAAAAAAACATCTCAGATTTATCACTTTTGATATATCTTAACCTCTTCAAAGCAAGCTATGGATGTCAATGGTTACCGGTTTTCGGCTTTATTTATATATTCTAAATATAAATTATATCTACAAATATATTCCCTTTAAGATGAAAATAATGACAGTTCTGTTAACATACACAGTACTCACTCTTTTTTATGTTTTAAACTTTTAAGAGATTCTTTCTTCTGTTAAACACAAAAGATATTTTTAAGAATGCTAAACACCTGCAACCATTGACCTCCTTTTTTAGAATTAGTTTTTCCACAATGGATGTACTGGTTTTCAACTTTCTTTAAAATTTCTTTTGCGATTAACAGGGGATAAAAGACAGGTTTGGAACTACTTGAGGATGACTATAGTATCAACACTAAAGTTTTGTGTAAGTACCACTTGAAAATCTGTAACCACTGAACTCCATAGAATTTAGAGTTTTTTTCTACTTTGCAAGTCAGTGGTTATCAATTTACAGATTTCTTTAAAGTATCTTCTTTTGTGCTTACCACAAAACCCCTTGAGGCTGATAAGCTCGTGTGCAAATTTACATTTTCGTGTGAACTATCCCTTTAAGATGAAAATACAGGCCTGAACACAAAAGAAGATATTTTGAGGAATGCTCAAAACCTGTAACTATTGACCAGAGAATTAGGGCGCACTCGCACTATGCTATCCGAACCCTGCCCTGGCCCGTTTCCCAGATTGTTTGAGAAGTGTGGCCTGAAACTGAAGATGAGACGTGACTTTTACAGGACTGTTTCATATGGATTTATTAATCATTCTTACTGTTCAATGAACGCAATCTGTCGTAGATTATTAACGACGCAAATCTCTCACTGCACAAAAGTTGCACCTTTACCAAACCTCATCTTCAATTCCTGCAACACAAGGACTTTAAGGTTGTTTATGAGTGCCAAAAGTGGCTGACCTGTTCGGCGAAATATTTGACTGCGTGTCATCGCATCCCAAACCACTTAAACGATATAACTAACAAAATCTCCACTGTGCTGAGCGAAAGCGCTTACTGAACAGCGCATCATCGATGACGTAAGCGTGCCGAGGCCCGAGTGTAATGTGAGTGCAGGCCATTGGGGGAGACGGGAGGGGGGACAAGCGTGCTTTGGTTCAAGGCAACTGTACATAGTGTGAGTACGCCCTTAGTATTTTTCTGCTATGTATGTCAATGGTTACCGGTTTTCAGCTTTCTTTAAAATATCTTCTTTTGTGTTTACCACAAAACCCTTAAAGGCCAAGCAAATAGTGTGCAAATGTACATTTTTGTGTGAACTATCCCTTTAGGATAAAAAATATAGGCCTGAACACAAAAGAAGATATTTTGAGAAATGCTCAAAACCTGTAACTATTGACCTGAGAACTATTTTATTTCTACTATGAAAGTCAAATGGTTTTCAGCATTCTTTAAATTATCTTCTTGTGTGTTCATTCATTCATTTTCTTTATTCTTTATTAATTCGGGGTCGCCACAGCAGAATGAACCGCCAACTTATCCAGCAAGTTTTTACGCAGCGGATGCCCTTCCATCCGCAACCCATCTCTGGGAATCTTCCACACACATTCACACACACACACACACGCATACACTACGGACAATTTAGCTTACCCAATTCACCTGTACCACATGTCTTTGGACTGTGGGGGAAACTGGAGCACCCGGAGGAAACCCGTGCGAATGCAGGGAGAACATGCAAACTCCACACAGAAACGTCAACTGAGCCGAGGCTCGAACCAGCAACCTTCTTGCTGTGAGGCAACAGCACTACCTACTGCGCCACTGCTTCGCCCCTTCTTGTGTGTTTAACAGAAAAAAAGGTTTCTTGTGTATAACTGTGGACGTGCATTTTTGTGTGAGCTATCCCTTTAAGACAAAAATACAGACCTTGAAATGCATTTTATGAAAAGCTTGCCGATAAAAATATTTAAAATTTGGACTGTTCATTCATATCATTCTCAACACTGGCCTGTGGGTTCGTAGGTTGGAGTGATTTCATATTAGGATATGATGCATGAGGATACGCATGTCCCGGAATGATTATGTCCCAGAACGCTTTGCCTCTTCTACAATTCCCATCATGCGTCTCTAAGTCTCTCATCTGTGGCTTCTTGACCTCTGGTGTCAGCATACAGCAGCGTGGAGGTATTCTTTATGTCCCGGCTTTGCTTTTAAACGCGTCTTTCCTCGACTGGAGTCTAGTGCTGCCATCCATCTCTGCCGCTCCCAGAATGCGGCAATAAAGGAATAATTGTATTTCAGAGGTATTAAACAGCCAAAAGCCACCATCATTGGAGGAGCTGCGAGTAACAAGGTGAAGAATGCAGACACACATTTATCAGCTGTCAGATGGGACCCTGGATATGTAGCCGCGGATGCAGAGGATCTTGCACTTCTGTATATCAGAGGGCTGGACAGAATAATGTTGGTGATTTAGTTCTTCATGGATTCCTTCGATTTTATTTTTTAATTTTTCGCCCTGGTGAAATTTGCTGATACAGGCCAACTTCACATGAGATACGAATCGCAAGCAACACAAAAATGTCATTCCCTGTAAAAAAAAAAAGCATAATTACATACAATTTCCTTATTTTGTCCCAACACAAATCGATTAAGTTAACTTAATCGTTTTTAAAAATGTAAGTGTATTGAACATAAAAGGCAAGGCAAGTTTATTTATATAGCACATTTCATACATAGTGGCAATTCTAAGTGCTTTACATAAACGGGAATAAAACAGACAAGTACAAGAAAAATAAAAACTAATAATAAAAATGATTAAAAACAGATTAAATGTGTTAAAACAGGTTATAAAAGAATGAAAAAGAGGAGAAAAACATATTAGTGCAATCTGTCGGACGTAGCACAGTGCTCATTCAGTAAAGGCACAGCTAAACACATGTGTTTTTAGTCTGATTTGAACGTGCCTAATGTTGGAGGACATCTGGGGCCTCATGTACGAAGACTTGCGTGGAAATCTTACTAAAACATTGCGTACGCACAAAGCTGTAAATGTGCGTACGCAGAAAAAATTTCAGATGTATGAAACACTGCGTACGTTGAATCTCACGCATATTCTTTTGTACATCTGAATGAACGTGAAACTGAGCGCAACATGCACGAGCACAAAACCCCTCCCTGCCTCCTCCCCCGTATGAATATGCTAATGACTATGATAATGGCAAAACCCAATGAAAAAGCAATGTCAAAAGCAAGCAAAAAGAGAAACTTTGAACAGAATGTGAATTGGAGGTGCTGCTTTCGGAGGTAGACCGGAGAAAAGCGGTGTTATTTGCAAGTTTGTTCTCCGGAATTAACAACAAAAGAAAAAAATAGAGTGGGAGAGTTAAGCTGATGCGGTCAACACAGTTGGGTCTGAACATCGCAATGAGTGCATTAAAAAAAAAAGAAATAGTGTGGTTTATATCTATAAAATGTTGCAGGACGCTTAACAGTCTCAGTGGCGCTACTCGTAAGACGCATGTGATCATGAATTGATACGTTCGAGCATGAACTCGGCTCAAATCCAGCGTCTGATGAACTCTTTCTTGTTTTTCCCCCCGCTACATATCAGATTTTGCCAACTATTTATCACGAGAAAGACAAGTAGGAATCATCAAGTTCATATCAATAAGCATCATATTTTATTTGCACATTTATTGAATGGAAATGTTTCTGATTCACGCATGCAAATTCATCTTCAGATAGTGTCTTTATAGCAATGTGCGTGCGGTAGATAGCTCAGATTACATTGGGAAAACAGGCGACCGCTACAAATTGTGCTTTAATATTTAGCTGGTCAACTGTATGGTATGGAAACCTTATTTACCTGCTAGATAAATCCGCCTCATACAGCTGCCATTGCAAGGCTCAGACACTTTGTAGAGAGGAATTTAACACAACTGCCTCTAGGAGTCGCCAATGGAAATAAAACAGACACGCACAAAAAATGTGCGTACGCCTGCCAGAAAGCTGCCGTGGAGCTGCGCACATTCCCACGTTCAGTTCATTGTTAGTAAATCCAAACGTGAGCGATTCTGAGCGTGAAACCTGGCGTACGCAAAGTTTTTGTGCCTACGCAGCGTTGATACATGAGGCCCCTGATCATTTCTGGAAGTTCATTCCAGCAGCAGGGGGCATAGTTGCTGGAAGCCGATTTACCCTGCTTTAACTGAACTCTTGGATTTTCTAGTTTAAATGATCCTAAGGATCTGAGTTATCTATTGGGTTTGTATTCAGTGAGCACATCTGTAATGTTTTGAGGTCTTAGGCCATTTAGTGATTTATAGACCAGTAATAATACTTTAAAATCTATTCTGGATGTAACTGGGAGCCAGTGTAAAGACCTGAGGACAGATGTTTTGTGCTCAGATTTTTTGGTTCTGGTCAGAATCCTGGCCGCAGCGTTCTGGATGAGCTGTTACTGTTTGACTGTATTTTTGGGAAGGCGTTGAGGAGGCCGTTACAGTAATCTGCCCTGCTGCTGATAAAATCATGAACAAGTTCCTTAAGTCTTCACTGGAAACAAAGCATCTGATTCTTGCAATGTTTTTGAGATGACAGTATGCTGATTTACTAACTGCTTTGACATGACTATTGAAACTCAGATCTGACTCCAGGGTCACACCAAGATTTTTTGTTAGTGCCAAGGTACGCATTCACCTTGAGAACTTCATCTCTGTTCCCAAATGCAATAACTTTATTTTTCTCTTTGTTTAACTGAAGGAAGTTTTGGCACATCCAATTGTTAATTTCGTCAATTGCATTGGCAGAGGGTGTCAATGGGGCTGTAGTCTTTAGGCAGTAAGGTTAAGTAGATTTAAGTGTCATCAGCATAGCTGTGGTAGAAAATCAAACATTTAGGTTAAAAAGTAAAAATTGTGTTGTTCCAACTTAAATAACTTTAAAACATTTAAATTTTAAGGGTTCGATAAATGTTTGAATTTTTATTCAGATAAATCATGTTTGATATACACAGATCTAGCTTAAATGTGTCATTCATGTTGTCTCAACACAAATCGATTAAGTTCACCTAACAAATTTAGGTGGATTGAACATAAAACAATTATGTTGTCCCAAAGAAAATCTTAAGAAATGTGTTGTTGCTGCTCATTTTAAATAAGTATTTTTAACAAGCAGCAAAAATCTCTTTTTGAGTGTATATTTGATAAACATACAGTGGGGATAAAATAAGCATTGTTTTTTTCCTGGGAATAATATTTCTAAAGGAGCTGTTGACATGGAATTGAACCAGATTTTGGCAAGAATCCAAACAATACAAACATAAAATAAAACAAAACCAACAAATCTGAAAAATAAGTTATGCTTAACAACAATGGAATGACACAAAGAGAAAGTACTGAACTACTAAAATGCATTTCAAGAGTTCTCACTTAGATGCTTAGCATTTATAAGAGGTTTAGCATGCTGTCCCAGGAGAGAAACCCGAGCTCGGAGATACTTGAGCCCAAGGCTCCCACCCAGTCAATAAGCATATAAGGGGATCCGAGATCAGGAAGGTCTCGAGAGCTCCCCCTTAGAAAAGGTGGGAGAAGGAGGAGATGGGGTGGAAGGGGGATTCTTCCAAAACGAAGATAGAGCAGTAGGAAGAAAACGATCCATTTATAGTAAGCTTGGATCACTCTGATTGGAAAATTACTGATTACAGATGAGAAGCCAGTCGTATTCAATCGTATCACATGCTGCTCTCGAAATTAGTTGTGAAACTTAATACTTAATATAAAAGGCTTTTTTTGGTAATGGCAGCTTAAAGGCGCCTCTCATATGGAGAATGAAGTCACATTAATTGCTCAGGTGTGAGTTTTCACAGACTTCAACAGAGTGTAAAATCTTGATGGCTCTGTGGGTCATTCTACAGCTTGATTTTCTTTCTCTGAAAGCATTTGAGAGTTTCCTTAGCTGTGTTTTGGATCATTGTCTTGCTGAAATGTCCACCCTGGTTTTATTTTCATCATCCGGCTAATGTAGACGTTGGACTGAAGAAGCTAATATTCATTTACAATGAGGAAGGGCAGAGGGTTGCTGAGGAACTACTGAGGTATTTTAGCTGTTGTCTGGACTTTCACTGCCTTTCTACATCTACCTTTCTTCATGTGTACAGTACCTTTTCCCTGTGTCATTTCGTAGCTACATTTGTAAACTAATTAAACTTGTTTTCTTTGAATGCATGGATTCATTTGGTTGTCATCAACATCCAGGGAACATTTCAAGTCGACACCACCTGTATAAATATGTTTTCTGAGAAAAATGGTGACGCGTTCAATCCTTTTTTTCCCACTGTATAGCATTTAAATGTGTTGGTCACATATTTAAAAGTGATACGATAAATGTGATATAAGGGACAATAAATTATGTAGTTAGTAATAGTTATTTAACTTAACTTTTTTTTAACTGCTTACGAAGTGGAAAGTAACAGAGTTGATAATATAAATTATAAGAAGTAATATATAGAGAAATATGTCTGTAAAATAACAGAAAAGGTCCTGTCAGTTTATTATAAGGTTTTTGTACTGTAATATACAATACCACCCAGACAATATATCACTTTAAACTATTAAAAATGTTAATAAAAGTTACTTTTTTTTTACTTTTCAAGGATAAAAGTTGTTGCATGAAAGATCAAAGTCACATAATACAATTCAAAAGCATAAATGAACAGGAAAAAATAAAAACATGATCACAAAATACAGAAAACTGCTAATTTAAGGATATTTTACAGTGTATAATACAAGTGATATATCTTGTGCATTCTCTAGCATTTGGTTTTATCCCTTTCACTGCAGCTGGTACATGCGCACATGCACACGATCATTTCAGATGGCATGTTTTTGCTTGTCCTCAGAACTGGAAGTCAAGACAAATGTATCAAATGGCTGATGTGAGTGCATTCATCACTGTCATTAAGCAGGCAGAAGCTTCTCTCAGCTGAAGACAGATAAATCGGCCCAACCATTGTCCTGATTGTACTATCAGATGCATGTACGCTGAACACAAGTCTCATTCATCGCCACAGATAAAAGCTCAGCTCTGTAAATGAGTGGCGTCCACTTGAGACATAAGTATCTGATGTTGAAGTAATGACAATTTTTACAAAACATAACCCCCCCACTTCCTTCCCTTCCTTTCCATGGCCATATTTTTGACACCAAATTCAGTCAGGCAAATGAAAGACCCAGAGTCGGAGAGGTTCTAGCCTCAGATTGTGATCGGTAATCATTTCATACAGGAAAATGAGTCGCCTCATCAATCAAACAGTATTCGCCAAAGGTTACGTCTCTCTCCCTGAACACCACACATGCATATTTTTGTCTATGCGAGCGAATAAAGAAAAGCAATTATCCTATATCATCAGGCAAAATGAGATGTGCCATAATTACTTTTCTATTTCAAGATGATTGTCGGCCTCCCGTCCCGAAGGATTACCAGTATTGTTAAAGATGTCCAGGAAAAGACAAAACGCCCCCGTTTAATTCCGAAACATCTTAGGACAAAGACAAAAGAGCACAGTTAAGCCTCCATACATTTATTGATGTGTCGAACATGGACACATCTGCCCAAGCTGTGTTAAAAGGCTTTGTTTTGATAGCAGACAGCCCCTGAATTGCAATGGCGTGTCTGTACTTCATCAGTATTCAGCAGTGCGTTCCAGTGCCATCACGACCAAATACTCCAAACCTCCGTTAGACTGCTAAACACATCACGCCTCGCTCTATTTAACTCCAAACACAATAAACCTCTGTCATACTACCAAACACATCAAGCATAATTCACTCAGATGACTGAACACGCCAAACCTCTCCCTATCAGAGTCCGAAACTGCACTTGAATCATTCGCTAGACTACCAATAGGATGAAGTGCCATTCAACTCAATGCTGCATAAAGCACAATGAATGCTTTGGTATTGCTTTGTTTTCAGATCAAATGCTTAGTATATGTGTACTATTGAATGCACAGGGGTTAATGGGTCCAACTGGATCTGAAAACCCAAGATCTGACCTGAGATCTAATGGGGTAAAAATCTGAAACTTTAATATGTGCTTCGAAACAGGACGGCTTTGATAATAATTGTTCAGGTTTTAGCAGGGATAGATGATATTGTAATGTGAAGGGGACACTAACAAAAGGAGTCAACAGTCAACAAAGGAGCAAACAGATGTACAAGGGCAATCCAGAGTGGTGGTCTATACACAGGCGAATGGTCAAAAAGCAGGCAGCGTATAACGTAAACAAACAAACAAACAAGCCAAGGCAAGGAAAACACGTCGTAATGTTCACAATACTGTTTAACAAGACTCAGCAAAGAAGTGTGTGTGTGTGCTGTTTAAATAGTCCTGTAATCAGTCCATGAGCAGCTTCCGCTGTGAGTGCAATCAGCGGAATCTGGAACAGGTGCATGCGAGCGGTGCATGACTGGAACTTTTAGTCCATGTAATGGCAGTTTTCCGTTAGTGATCTGTGTGTTTACCAGTGATCTGCCAGGACTAGATCGCTGGTGATTGTGACAGATATGAACTATATCATCATATTTTCTGGCATTAATTGCTATAATTATGTTAACCCTTGTGTTCTGTTGGGGATGTTTTTAGCCACTGGGGTGATTTTGGGGTGAGACATTATACCGTTATAATATATATATATACTCTGTTAAAATAGTTAGGTTAAAAATACCCCAACATATAACCCAACTATAGGTTATTATAGCACCTTCCCAACTATGGGTTATTTCAACCTAATGCATCGGGTTATATCATTTAATCCAATGCATTGGGTTATTTTGATTAAATGTTATTTTTTCCATTCTGGTATTTCTATTGCTATTAGTACTACTATTAATTTTAAAATTATGGCTGTGTAAATAAATAACATACAGTTTTCAAACAAATATTGAAAATGCTTTATTGCCATTACATCTTAGTTCCAGACACTTTTGTTAAAATAAATAAAAAATCACAAACAATGAAGAAACAGAACAAAGTAGACCGTTATAAACTGTGCAAGCAGAAAATCCTCTGTTGATGGAGCAGAATATGGCGCTCTGTGTGCTGTAGAGGCTGTCCAGCAGCTGCAGCAGACTTCACACACACACAATGTACAATACATTTTATTCACATCTAAACGCATCTAAAAGATGGATGGTGAAACAAATAAAAAAAACACAACACAGAGAGGTAATTTGATAAAAAAAAATATTATTGCCTTATAGATTAAACTTTAGAACACAAAAACAACATTACGCACGCATAATTTAGCTGTTTTGTGTCAGTTAAATCAGTTAACTGTTGAAATTCACATTTTTAACCCAACTGGTTGAGTTATTAAATAAATAACCAAATAAAGGTTAAAAATAACCCAACAAAGCACCAAATATTTAACTCAACTGGTTGAGTTATTAATAAATAACCTAACCCTGCCTAGGCTAGTTGGCTGGTTTTAGCTGGTTGACCAGGCTGGTTTTAGAGGGGTTTTGGCCATTTCCAGGCTGGTTTCCTGCCATTTCCAGCCTGGTCTTAGCTGGTCAGGCTGGAAAATGACCAGCTAAATCCAGCTTGACCAGCCTGGTTTAAGCTAGGGAATAAAGGTTAAATATAAACCAACAAAGCACCAAATATGTTTAACTCAACCATTGGGTTAAATAAATAACTCAATATTTTTTAGAGTGTAACAACGAGCCACGGTCGACCTGAACTCAACCAAACCTTGTCGTCATTTTGATGAACAGCCACAAAGCCAAGAAGAACAAAATCTGCTGTGTCCTGTTGTTGTTTCACGAGTCTAAAAGTGCGAGCAGTGTTACTTTCTCCAGAGAGCTCATCACGCGTCTTTATTTGAAATAACTTCTTGAGCTGATGATAATTATTAAAATTTGAAGTGCTTCTGACATCCGATCCTTTCATAAACAGACAAACGCGAGAGTGAAGCACGAAAAAACAGAAGAGAAACCAGAATAAAATAAAAGAGCAAATGATTTTTATGGCAGTGGAAATGCAAGCCTGATAAAGGTCATCTATACTGACCTGTACTGTACCGTACTGTACCACTCAGTGGAAATCGGCCATAATAGCACCAGACATTTCATTTTTAAACTGCTTTGACGCATGCAACAAATCTATTATTCAAATAAAATATTCTGCAATCTGTCATTCATCTGCACATAATTCACAGACATTATTTCTAATAAAAACCTGAACACACTTTAAGCACCACTGGACATTTTTACTTTGAAACTCCCACAATATAAACATGCCTATGGCATAAAAGTCAAATTTTCCAATGAGACTGTTGTTATATATCAAAATATTGTATTTAACATTACACGAAGTTAGTAAAATAGCTTTAGGCTTTTGTCACCAGGTAAAGAGCAGTGTTTGTGTGCACACAAATGCTTCTATTAGTCTCGTCTTTTCCCTTCAGGCATGTTTCAGTGTCTGTGTTTTTATGGGTGTGTGCATAAAATGAATATACGTGATCTGTATTGCATCTATATATGGACAGCTAGACATATTTACTCTTATTTATGAGGACTGTGACTATAAAGAGCTCAGTGCTGAGTTGAATTCTCTGGCTTGCTGCATGATAAACAACATTTGTGTGTGTGTGTGTGTGTTTGTGGAAGCTGTAGAGTCTGTGCATTTATATTCTTCAATGTCCAAGCCAAGGCCATGTTTTTATCATCATAGCATTTGGTCTAGACATGGTGTGTGTGTGTGTTTTCATTTCCATTTATAAGATAAATGCCCAATATCACCCTACAATGCTCTGCTCTGCCTGTGGCCTCAAGCCTACAGGCAAATCACGGCTGTGCTGATATAGTCCAATATTGCACAACTATGTGTGTGATATTGCTTTTATACAACAGTTTTATGGCAAGTGTGTAAATAAATTAGAGGCAACAACATGGTTCCATAAAAACTGTTGTTTACTCCAGTTGTTTACTGTTAGTGAGTTGTTTACTGGAGACTTGTTCTCAACATATCATTTGAATAAGTGAATCGTATATATACACACACACACACACACAAACACACACACACATATATATATATATATATATATATATATATATATATATATATATATATATATATATAAAATATGTATATATATAAATAAATATTTATATATATATATATATATATATATATATATATATATATAAATGTATGTATGCATATATATGCATATATGTGTGTGTGTGTGTGTGTGTGTGTGTGCGTGTGTGTGTGTGTGTGTGTGTATGTATATGTATATATATATATATATATATATATATATATATATATATATATATATATATATATATATATATATATATATATATATATATATAAATGCATGCCTCTGTGTGATCCATTAAGCTTCAGCTTCATCACATCATGTAGATATTACTTATATCACATCACGTGTTCGATATTACAGCATAAAAAAGGTTTTGAAAATGATGCTCTTTGACATTTCTGAGTAATCCAAGTATACTAATCTGTGGGGAGATGAAGAAAAAAAAAAAAAGCACATTGGATTGAGGCCTCTGGGTTGAATTCATGTGGGAGATAAAGGTCAAACGGTGAACGGGTCACAGAAGCCCTGGAGCATTCAGAGCTGAAGATGCATGTCAGATTGAAGCGCAGCGCTCAAGACTGACTTTAACCTTCAGCAGTTCAAGCTTAAATCTGAGAGACTTCTGAAAGGGTTGGTGGATTTCTGGCGTCACATAACCTGGAGTATGTTATCTCCACTTCTCTGTAATTACTTTCAGGCTGTTATAGTATGACTTAAAAGTGCTGTCTCTCGCTCTCTTAGTGTCTGTCTCTTATTCTCTCAGTATAATTGAGTCTGTTCTAGTATCTCTTGCCCATTTTCTTTTACACTCCTTCTTGGTTGTACTGTAGGATGTCTATTTTTTTTATCTCTTGAGTTTTTCTTTCTTCTGCATTTTTTTTATCCTCTCACCCCTTAATTCATTTTATTCTGCTCAGTCAATTGGGTTGATTTTTTTTCTTCTAAGCTTTGAAACCAGAGGGTGAATCTTCTGAAAACCTGCCCTGAACACAGCCTAGTCATATTTCACCTGAGGATAAAATGACACTTTATATTTTGCTTTAAGACAGTAAAAACTATTTTAGGATATTAAAGATTTGTTCTATTAAGGTGTAATTTTTAAGCAGCTTTTACTGTTATTATAATGTAAATATAAATAAATATATTAAAAATAATATTAAATATTATGACAATGAATAAAGGTACTAAACCGAAGGAAAATGAATGAATGAATGAATGAAGATGACTTTACTTGGAGAGGAACGTTTATTATTACGTCATTCGTAACTCTCATCAACCCCCGTGTTTAAACTGTTCATTTTGATGTAGACAGAACAGTTTTCTATTGTTTTTCAATGTAAAAACACACTAGACGGACATTCATAACTGTTACATTTAAACAGGATTGGATGAGTAGTTAGGAATGAGTTAATAGTAGTGCGCCCCTCCAAGTAAAGTCATGACATAAACATGCATCAATACCTCATGTTAGTTACATTTAGCTTAAACTGAAGTGTCAATTAATAATTGAATTAACAAACATAAAGTAACATGTACTTAAGGCAGAGGCACCGCTGGACAGGGGAAAGTTATGACGATTCTAAGTGTCCACACATTTGGGGGCCCCCAGTTACGCTATCAAGGGCTTGCAAGAAACCACTACCCCTCACTTTTCTTTTGCGATTCCTAAACCAAATCCTGTCCCAGCTGGGTCAGTTTGCATTTCTGTGTAGAGTTTGCATGTTCTCCCCGTGTTCGCGTGGGTTTCCTTTGGGTGCTCCGATTTCGCCCCCAGTCCGGGACATGTGGTGAAGGTGACATTGAATTGACATAGGTGAATTGAGTGTGTGAATGAGTGTGTATGGATGTTTCCCAGTACTGGCTTGAAGGTTATCCGCTGTGTAAAACATATTCTGGATAAGTTGGCGGTTCATTCCACTGTGGCGACCCTCGATTAATAAAGGGACTACTGTAAGTCGAAAAGAAAATGAATGAATGAATTATTGACACATGAAATCATGTAACTCATGTTGTAGTTAGTTCATGATTAGCATGTCTGAACTCATCATTTGAAGTGACTTATCACAATAAAGTGACGTTTAATTTTACTTCTGATAAAGTAATGTGAACTTTATCCATTTGAGCTGAAGTAATGAGATATTTAATTAACTCATTACCTTCAACACTGAGTTCAAAACTCTTTTTGAAATGAGTAGAATTAACTTTCAGTCAATTTTATAATAACTACACTCGTTTCATTTGATAAAGTTGATTGTTGGGTTTTACAATGTACTGATATAATAATAGACTTCAATGTACTACTGAACCTATGGCCAGAAGTGTGTCTTTATGACATTCACCCGAGACTGGTGAACTGAGGCACAATCGGTTGTCAGATCTGTCTGAGTGTAGAGCTAGAGATGATTTTTAGAAATGAACCTGGAGAGTGAAATAATGAGCGGCTAATGCTCTACTGCACACACAACAACAACCTGAACACAGCCGAACGCTCTCTGCCACTTCTCCCAGAGATGCTAACCAGTGTGATTAGTATCTCTGACCTTTAGCAGGATAGATGACGATGAGCCGCTGGGGCTTTTACCTTTGATTTATGGATGTCAGACCTTGTATGGAAAAAAAGTTGCTGATTAAATCTATTGTGGGATGCATTTTAATATGCAAAAAAGAAATGATCAATGCTGCTGGTGCTCTGGTTTCCACCACAGTCCAAACACATGCGCTATAGGTGAATTGAATAAGCTAAATTGGCCGTAGTGCATGTGAATGCAGGATGCAGGAGTGTATGGGTTTTTTCCAGTGTTGGATTGCGGCTGGAAAGGCATACGCTGCTTAAAACATATGATAGAAAAGTTGACGGTTCATTCCGCTGTGGCGACCCCTGTGTAATGAAAGGGACTAAGCCGAAGAGAAAATTAATGAAGGAATGAAATGATCAATGCTTTTCTCATGGCTCTCTAGTATACATGATTTTATCATGTATACTATGCAAATATTTTTACCTTCTTGATGCTGTACTGTGTTTATAGCCAGCAGCTAGCTCTCTATAACTCTCACTTGGTCGCCCACTGAAGCTAAGCAGGGCTGCACCCGGTCAGTACCTGGATGGGAGACCACATGGGAAAGCTAAGTTGCTGCTGGAAATGGTGTTAGTGAGACCAGCAGGGGGCACCCAAACTGTGGTCTGTGTGGGTCCTAACGCCCCAGTATATTGATGTGGGCTTTCAGATGAGATGATAAACCGAGATCCTGACTCTCTGTTTAAAAGGTCGATAAAAATCAGGATGTCCTTTAAAAAAAAGAGTAGGGGAAATTTTCTCACTGGCCTCTGTCCATCATGGCCTCCTAACCATCCCCATTATAATCAGCTTCATCACTCTAGCTGCATCCCAAATCGCATACTTATGCACTATTCTACGCCATTTTGAAGTATAAATAGTGTAAGTAGTGAGTTCACACTGAAAACTCTAAAAATAATAAGTGCGCTTTAAATATCTGGATGATGCACTGATGAGCCGGTACAATGAAGTGTGGAATGATGGACACTTCACGCACTCAACGACCGCAGGATTGCTCACGTAGTGAAAGGGGTACACATTTTGGATAACTTTATTTATTTTGGATTCATTCATTCATTCATTTTCTTTTCGGCGTAGTCCCTTTATTAATCTGGGGTCGCCACAGCGGAATGAACCGCCAACTTATCCAGCAAGTTTTTGCGCAGCGGATGCCCTTCCAGCCACAACCCATCTCTGGGAAACATCCACACACACACACACACACACACACACACACACACACACACACACAGACTCTTATACACTACGGACAATTTAGCCTACCCAGTTTACCTGTACCGCATGTCTTTGGACTGTGGGGGAAAGCGGAACACCCGGAGGAAACCCACGTAAATGCAGGGAGAACATGCAAACTCCACACAGAAACCCCAACTGAGCCGAGGCTCGACCCAGCGACCTTCTTGCTTTGAGGCAACAGCACTACCTACTGCGCCACTGCCTCGCCCCTTATTTTGGATTGTGAAAGCAAAATTCTCCAACGAGAGTGATTATAGCGCCTCCCGATGGTGAATGTTGTTATACTTATGGCATATATTATTTGATAGTTTGGTAATTTATTTAGCTGATTTGGCAACAGTCAAACGTCATCAGGGAAGCGGTTTGATTTTCCGCTTAGTAAAAAAACATTAGTGCTCCATTTGGGATGACACTTCATGCTGCTGAGTTTGTAAGTACATAAGAGCGTAGTGTATAGTGTGCCATTTGAGACACAGCTTCTGTCTCCTCTTCACCAATTAGCTGGTGTGGGGTGTGCAGTCTGGTGCAATATGGCTTCTGTTGTGTCATCCAGGTGGATGCTGCACACTGATGTTGGATAAGGAGATTCCCCGGTCACACTTTACAATAAGGTTAATTAGTTAATGTTAATTAATGCATTTACTAACATGAACAAACAATGAACAATACATTTACTACTGTATTTGTACATGTTAGTTAACGTTAGTCAATGAAAATACAGTAGTTCATTGTTAGTTCATGTTAACTCATGGTGCATTAACTAATGTTAACAAGCATGGACTTGGATGTTAATAATGCATTAGTAAATGTTCAATTATGATTAATAAATGCTGTACATGTGTTGTTCATGATTAGTTCATGTTAGTAAATGCATTAACTAATGAACCTTATTGTAAAGTGTTACCGATTCCCCCTCTTGTGTGAAGAATTTTGAGTTTGTAGAAAAGCGCTATATAAATGTAAGGAATTATTATTAATTATTATTAGTAGTATTTTTAGTAAAAACTGATTTGTACTGCATGTGCACTAAAAATCTTAATGGGACACTGCACTTTTATTAAATATAGGCTCATTTTACAACTCCCTTTAGGGGTAAAAAGTTAAGTTTTACCGTTTTCAAATACATTCAGCCGATCTCTGGCGGGAGCCCTTTTAGCGTAGCATAGCGTAGCTTGACATATTAAATTAGACCATTAGCATCTCGCTGAAAATTTTCAACAAGAATATCTTTAAGTTGTTTTGTGGTATTTATTTAACATTGTGTGAAGAGCTGCATGAAAACAATCCATTGTTTGTTAATATGTTTCTGTAAATATTAATGTGAAAAGGAAGAAAAGTAGTCAGAGTCATATTGCTCCAAAGTGTTTAGTTTACCGAGAAACTGCAGTTAAACATACACGTTTTTGCAGTTTCACAAAAATGTAGGCTGTGCTGAGTTAAAAATAGTCCAGCTTTTAAAATAATATCTTTTAAGCGGCCCTTTGTTCAGGTTTATTCGACTGCTTCCAGCTGTTTCTGAATGCATGAACGTGTTTGAGGTAAACGTCTCTTTATTCTTATTAAGATGGAGAGCTCTTCTGCTGTTGGTCATGTTAGGAGCTCTGGAGCTCTGCTGTTAGACTTTGTCGAGTGTTCATTTCTTCTGCTCGCCATCTTCAACCTCCAGGGCTTCCTGGCTCCTCCAGCCATAATAGATTCATTACATGCACAAATTACACCACCACGTTGTGCTGCTTTTGCCAATTACTGCTTAATTGCGCAGAGCTAGCGAGGTGCTGGACTCAATGCAGCAGGAGCGTCTGGAACATGCAGGTGTGCGTCTGACTGACCCGATCAATGATGTTTGAGACTTTCAAGAGATCTCATTGCTGAATCTGAGCAGTTTTTATTATCATGTATACTTTAAAGTAAAATAAATGATACAATTTTACACAATTTCATTATTTATTATACACAATTTTATATTTATTATGATACTTTATCAGTGGCGTAGCGCAAAATGCGGAGGCCCCCCTGCAGGGATCACCGACGGGGCCCCCAGATGAAGGTGTTCATAATCTCCATAATGAACGACTCGTTCACTAGCTTACAATAATACAAGTTTCTGGCAGCACAGCATCTCGTTGTCATATTTCTTTTGCATTGTTTGCTGATTTTATTCAACAAAACTAGCATAAGCCGAGTGTTTAGTGCGAGTTGGAGCTGCTTTGCCTTATGATGAATGCAGTAAGTGACTGTATTATCATCAATAACGTTACCTGATTAGCACAAATTTCAGAACATACAAAACCATAAAAAACGTAATCTTCCCTATGAAATGTTCTGCCTTTGTGCTTTGTTTTCTTTGTTTGCTCGTTACTACACTCGTAGACATCGCTAAAGTCCTGCATCTTCACGTAATAATACTGTCTTGACTAGTGCGGTTGAATGACATTTGTCCTGGGAGCACTGTACCAATGTGGCGACGCTATAGACGCATGCTCAGGGTCCCTATGCGATATCTAGTGTATATATCTATGTCACAAATTGAGGAGTGGGGAAATGAGGCGGGGTGGAGCGACAATGCGGGGAATCCTTCACAAACTGAGGAACGACCACAAACCAAAAGCGGCGAGAGCGTCAAAGTAGCCAGAAGTCATTCATTTTTTAACGAGAACCGGCGGCGAGAAACAGCGGCGCGTCTTCATTGGCTATGACGCGGTTCGGCGGCAAGCAATCAGAATTAAGTAGTCCACCTTGAGAGGAGTTCAGAGAACACAGTTCTGTGAACTTTGGTTCCGACCACAGTTGTTCCCAAGAATTTGATTATTGCGGTTCCTGGATTTTCAATCATTGAAAATCGCGACGACGTGGGGCCCCCTAATCACGCGGGGCCCCCCCGCGGTGCGTGCCCTGCGGGCCCGTCCGCTATGCCACTGTACTTTATATAAAAGGCTTTTTTGGTGATGGCAGCTTAAAGCCGCCTCTCATATGGAGAATGAAGTTACAGTAATTGCTCAGGTGTGAGTTTTTACAGACTTCAAAAGAGTGTAAACATCTTGATGGTTCTGTGGGTCTCATCTATCAAATCTGATCTTTATTTTGTATTCTCTATTGGATTCAGATCAGGTGATTGGCTGGGCCATTCTGCAGCTTGATTTTCTTTCTCTGAAAGCATTTGAGAGTTTCCTTAGCTGTGTTTTGGATCATTGTCTTGCTGAAATGTCCACCCTGGTTTCATCTTCATTTTCCTGCTAATGTAGATGTTGGACTGAAGCAGCGGATATTCATTTACACTGATGAAGGGCAGAGGGTTGCTGAATAAACTACAGAGAGATTACAGCTGCTGTCTGAGCTTTTACTGCCTTTCTACACCTGCCTTTCTTCATGTGTTCAATACTTTTTTCTCTGTCATTCAATTTTATTACACAAAACTTTATTTGTAAATGAATTAATATTGTTTTCTTTGCATATATGGGCTGTTACCAACATCTGGGGAAAATTTCAAGTTGACGGCATCTTTAGAAATATGTTTTCTGGGAAAAATATTGATTCAATATTTATTTTCCCCGCTGTAGCTTATAAACTAATCTAGAAATGTGGTATTGTTTGATAAAAAATGATATTATATTTGCAATTACCTAATTAATTACTTAAATGTTATGTTTAAATTATGTTTTAATAAAAAAAATTAATGTTTCATTTTTGGTGTAAAAAATAATGAAATGCATAACGCACACAAAAATTTAAAAACAGATGTAAAATATGATGTGCAAATTTATATTTATTTATTTTCTTATTAGCTTGCTCCCTTATTTATTATTTTTATTTTTTTTTCTTATTTTAATTTGGAGACTCGTATAGTAGGTGCATTTATCATTTATGCCCACATAATATTTCCAATATTTGAAAGGATCACATTTATAAATCATAAGTATTTGAGTAATAGAAAGTAGATAACTAGCTGATTATTTAGCGAGCTAAACATTTCCCAAATGATGTTTAACAGAGCAAGGAAATTTTCTCAGTATGTCTGATAATATTTTTTCTTCTGGAGAAAGTCTTATTTGTTTTATTTCAGCTAGAATAAAAGCAGTTTTAAATTTTTTTAAAAACCATTTTAAGGTCAATCTTATAAGCTCCTTTAAGCATTTTTTTTTCCGATAGCCTACAGAAAAAACTATTATGTTTGGAAATGTGTTGATTTTTTTTAATTTTTTATTATTGAGCAGAAATCGGGGGGGAAATAAACAGGGGGGCTAATAATTCTGACTTCAACTACATAACAAACCATCGTTATACAATAACTTGTCGAATTACCCTAAACTGCCTAGTTAAACTAAATAACCTAGGTTTCTCTAAATAAATAAATGATTAAATACTTTTTTAAAGGATTGTATTAGCACTATTTAGCATAGAATTTCTTTTTCATGTAACTCATTTACTGTGTCCTCTTCATGCTAACCTTGCATAGCAAAACAATCGAATCTAAATCTACAGTAAATCCTGTATAGTCAAGATATGTTAAATCCAATCTGATCTGCATCTTAAACAGACTGTAATATTGCTCTGCTCACTGAGGATCACATCAGAAAAGACGACAAAAACTGTTTAGACTTAAGGCCATTAGGTAAATTAGGGTCTGTGTGTGTGTGCGTGTGTGTGTGCACATGGGGATGTGGACAGATGTGAAGGTTGAAATAATTCATGGCTTGTTAATGGGATTTGCGCTGAGGTTTTTGAGCTGTTGAGAAGCTGCTTGCTGAATTATTAAAAAGCCTTCACCTAAAACCCTTAGCGATATTAGGGGTACAAGAAAGACAAAAGAGAGAGAATCACAAAGACAAACATCCTCCAGATAAGAGAGGAAAACTTTTAGCAATCTTTGCACAGTCTTTCAGTTTAGAATCATATTAAATGCGTTATAGTAAATTATTCATTCATTTTCTTGTTGGCATAGTCCCTTTATTAATCCGGGGTCGCCACAGCGGAATGAACCACCAACTTATCCAGCACGTTTTTACGCAGCGGATGCCCTTCCAGCAGTACCCATCTCTGAGAAACATCCACACATACACACACACATACACTACTGACAAACCGGAGCACCCATAGGAAACCCACGTGAACGCAGGGAGAACATGCAAACTCCACACAGAAATGCCAACTGAGCCGAGGTTCGAACCAGCGACCTTCTTGCTGTGAGGCGACAGCACTACCTATAGTAAATTAATTAAGCTACAAACTTAATTATCAACTTATTATTAACTCATGTATAGTATTTGCTGCATTTTATTCCATTCAGTTCTAAATCTATTGTCTAGGCCTGTTGTGAATTGATATTATTACAGTAACTGGCATTTTTGAGCACATAGAATTCTTTTATGAATGTCAAGGTTGAAGGTTTTGCATGCAGAGGAATACCGCAAGACACACATCGTAATGTTCACAGTTACAGTAAAACAAGACTCAGCAAACGTGTGTGTGTGTGTGTGTGTGTGTGTGTGTGTGTGTGTGTGTGTGTGTGTGTGTGTGTGTGTGTGTGTGTGTGTGTGTGTGTGTGTGTGTGTGTGTGTGTGTACGCTGTATTTAAAGTCAATTTAATCAGCCCTTGACAATTCTCCAGCTGTGAGTGTGTGCAATAGTGGAATCCGGAACAGGTGCGTGTGAGCGGTGCATGACTGGAACTTGTAGTCCATATAGTTTGTAGTTCTTTAGCAAACTGCGAATTTACCAGTGATCTGCAGTTGCTAGATCGCTGGTGATCATATAAAAAGCCCTAATATTAAACCATAGTGACATTTTATAGAAAAGGTGGTGAAGATACCTCTCCAAAGCCTTACCTGTAAGCTGGTTTTCATTTAAATCTCCCCCAGTTATGAAATTACACACAAAAAAAGTCTTCTTTAGACTTATTACTTTACAAGCTATTATTCACAGACCACCCAGAGACAAAGGGCAGCGTCTGGAAGAAGGCAAATGGAGAGATCAAGCAAGAAGACATATGGAGAGAGAAAATCAATTGTGTGTGCGTGTGTGTGTGCGTGTGTGTGTGTGTGTGTGTGTGTGTGTGTGTGTGTGTGTGTTTGGATGTCTGTTTGAGCGCACTTTCATGTTTGCTATCACGTTGGGCCATGTGTCTGTGTGTTTGAAGTGTGTGTTCATGGCATACTTTTTTCGCTCTCTATGTGATTGGCTGTATTGGTCAAATCAATGGGTGCTGCCCTTGGAAGTGGAATCTGTTAAATCTATTAGAAAAGCTACACGACGGCCATCAATCAAACACAGATAGTCGACATCCATCAGGTCAGGCTGCTTTTTACATGAGTAATATGTCCAAGAATAGAGACATTAAAACAGTTCATTAAGCAAACATCACTGCTAAACCCAGCTCTTGACAGGCTGCGCTGTGAAGTCAGACGCGTCAGCTATTGTTGATGTACTACGAATGAACAGAAGATTGACTCCGTTCCACCAGACACACACTCTCATGTCTGTCCAAACCCAAAAGGCGCATGTTTTGGAAGATATACAGTTGAAGTCAGAATTATTAGCCCCCCTGAATTATTAGACCGCTTGCTTATTTTTTCACCCATTTCTGTTTAACGAAGAGAAGATTTTTTCCAACACATTTCTGCACATAATAGTTTTAATAACTAATTTCTAATAATGGATTTATTTTATCTTTGCCATGATGACAGTAAACAATAGTTTACAAGGTATTTTTCAAGACACTCCTATACAGCTTAAAGTGACATTTAAAGGCTTAACTAGGTTAATTAGGTTAACTAGGCAAGTTAGGGTAATTAGGCAAGTTATAGATTATCGAGAAAAATTTAAGCTTAAAGGGACTGATAATTTTGTCCCTAAAATAGAGTTTAAAAACTGATTTTATTCTAGCTGAAATAAAACAAATAAGACCTTTTCCAGAAGAAAAAATATTATCAGACATGCTGTGAAAATTACCTTGCTCTGTTAAACATCATTTGGAAAATATTTTAAAAAGAAGAAAAAAATTTGAAGGGGGCTAATAATTCTGACTTCAACTGTATCTTATTCATTCATTCATTTTCCTTCAGCTTAGGCTCTGATTTATTAGAGGTCGCCACAGCGGAATGAACCACCAACTATTTCAGCATATGTTTTAAGCGATGGATGCCTTTCCAATAGCAAACCAATACTGGGAAACGCCTACTGTATACACTCTCTCACATACACTCATACACTATGTCCAGTTTAGTTTATTCAATTCACCTATAGCGCATGTCTTTAAACTGTGGAGGATACCAGAGCACCCGGGGGAAACCCACTTAAACTTAACGTTTCTGGACATCCCAACTTGCATGAGTCAAACACACTGGAAATATTCAATGCAATTAGTAACTTTTTGATATAGTGGCTATTTCATATTCACTTGAATTTCATTTGTACATTTTAGTATGATAGATATGGGGTTTAGGGTCTACGTATAAATTGTACAGTTGAAGTCAGAATTAGTAGCCCCCTTCAAAAAATTGTCTTCTTTTTTAAATATTTCCCAAATGATGTTGAAGAGATTCAGGACATTTTTACCGTAAGTCTGATAATATTTTTTCTTTTGGAAAAAGTCTTATTTGTTTTATTTTGGCTAGAATAAAAGCAGTTTTAAATTTTTTAAACACTACTTTAGGGAAAAAATTATTAGCCCCTTTAAGCCATATTTTTTCTTGGCAAACTACAGAACAAACCACTCTTTTACAACAACTTTCCTAATTACCCTAACCTGCCTAGTTAACCTTTTTAACCTAGTTAAGCCTTTAAAATATCTAGCAAAATATAAAAGATAAAATAAATCAGTGATTAGAAATGAGTTCTTATCACTAAATATGTTGAAAAAATCTTCTCTCCGTCAAACAGAAATTGGGAAAATAAATAAACAGGGTGGCTAATAATTCAATGGGGCCTAATAATTCTGACTTTAACTGTATGAATTAGCCACACTTTTGACAATATGTAAAATAGTTACGTTTCCTTGTGAGAACAGGCTTAACTACACTAAAAAAGTCTTAATTAATAGTTTCTGTGTTTTGTGATTCACAAGTGTTTATTTACTATTGTGAATTGCATTATGGCACTTTGATTTCTGCTTTGTCAACTTTTAATGTCAAAAATTTAAAAATGTTTATTATCCTTTTAACAAGATCCATTTTTATACCATATACATGGTTTTATAAATTTATTATGTATCTAATTGATACATCAGGCCTTTTGATAACTTTTTTTTTTGCTCAAAACTAGTTTAATTTTAATTACAAGAAAGCTTGCCCATAACATTTTGATAAAATAGAGCATTTCAGGCAGTTTGTCTCTGTTTATTTTTTTAACACTAAACATTTTACATTGTTCATGCAAAGACAGACCTTACACCTCTCACAGTCTGCATGTGAGAAGTGATTGCATTTTTAAGTTATTTTGCCCTTTAGGACTACCACATCTATCATTTTGTTTTTGACAATTGTAGTACAAAATGTTTAATTGCTATGATTATTTGGTGAGGGAAATGAAATTGAGAAGAAATTTAGGGTGGGATTAGATGTAATTCTCTGTGACTTAAGCTTAATGTAATTCTACTTTTACTACTTCATACTATTTCAGTTGTGTTCAGAACTGCGAAATGTATTTGTTTGAAGCATGTTGATGAGAAAAAAAAATATCCTTAATTTATTGATGGAAATATTTTGTTACTGTCATGTTATAAAATATAGTTGGGTTAGGGGGGGCGCAATCTTGAACTCACATACCCCTCAGTAAATGTGCAGTTGTTCTCTGTTCTCCCTGTTCTCTGCATGTACCTGTTTGCCTCTGTGTTGACCGCTGCTTGGCGGATGATTCTTGTTAATAAACCTGCATTTGGATCTGCACCTCCATTGTCAGCATACCATTCACATTACACATTCACATTAGGTAAATATTGTTACCTAATATGTACACATTTGGTTTTGGCTTTAAAATTCACTTCCATGCATACAGTAGAGCAGTGGTTCCCAAAATGGGGGTCGCAAGACAATGAGGAGAGGTCGCTTAGTGATTTCATTCATTCATTTTCCTTCGGTTTAGTCCCTTATTTATTTGGGGACGCCACAGTGGAATGAACCGCCAACTATTCCAGCATATGTTTTACGCAGTGGATGCCCTTCCACCCACAACACAGTACTGGAAAACACCCATACACTCTCACATTCACACACGCATTCATTAGTTTACTCAACTCACCTATAGGAAACCCATGCCAACACAGGGAGAACATGCAAACTCCATACAGAAATGCTAGCTGGCCCAGCCAGGACTCAAACCAGCGACCTTCTTGCTATGAAGCGACAGTGCTAACCACTGAGCCACCGTGCCGCCTATTCAGATTGACAACTAGAGACTAAATCTAACTAATGTGAGCGTGCACAGAAAACAGCATTCTCAAAATCTGTTTATTCAAGACATGTTTGTCAGAAGTTGATGACAGGAATGGTTTCTGTGTTTGACGGTTAATGGATCAGTGGGATGTTTGCTGATCGACTCTGCACTAATCGCAAACACGAGTGCACAAACACATGCGCACATCTGTCAGGACATGCAGTGACCTTACAAACACCTTACATATGCAAAACCCACGACGCATTGAAAGCTGCACATTCAAGACGTTCACTAAATGTCCTTGGTTCAGAAGGGAATTTGAGCCGTGAGCTCGGTGCACTGGAGGAAATCTATAGCACAGATGTGCAGTGTCTCACACACACACACTCTCCTGCTACGTTTTAATTACTAATGCATTAGAGATGAGAGGCAGCAAGCATCTACAACAAGACATGTGTCTCTCTTTCTCCTCCAGGTCATTTAATGAGGGTGTTTTTGTGATGCCCTGAACGGTGTGTGTGTGGAAAGGCCTATCAATATGCTTAATGTGTTGATTTGATTTTAATGATGCAGAGTGATAGTTCAAACAGTGTAATCTAATCCCTTTACTGCAGACATAGATTATGATTATAGTCTATGGTGCTGTTGAAGTCTCTTTAGAGGGATTGTGGTGCTCAATAACCCTCTCAACACACATACACACACGCTGAACTGAGATCTGACCTCATGTCTTTGTTCATCATTGCATTGTTCTGTTAGCTGCGTTTCTGCCCACAAAGAAAGTCATTAAAAGCTACTTTGAAAGCCCAGCACATTACAGGTCTATTAAAGGAGTAATTCGTGTTAAAAAGGCAAATGCATTTGGCCCAGTGTATTTTAATGGACTAAAGTAATCAGTCGGACTTGATTACTTGCACTGTATGAGTCAATGTCCCAGCTATTAATGTTTTTTTTTCATACTTTTAATGACCTAAAAAAGCATTTACTGCGATGATTGTTGTCATTTCTTTTTTAATCTGATTTTATTTCGATTTTTTAAAGGGGCATGAAATATGTTAGGCTGATATTATTGTTGTATTAAACAAACAATTTACAATTCAGAAGTTTTTTTTTAAAGAAATTAAGATTATAAATGAGCTGTTTTCTTCAGCTATCCATTAAAGTATTATTATTTTTGTTTTTTAAAGCTCTTAAAAGCATTAAAGCAATCATATATGGCGACAGTGGCGCAGTAGGTAGTGCTGTCACCTCACAGCAAGAAGGTCGCTGGTTTGAGCCTCAGCTGGGTCAGTTGGCGTTTCTGTGTGGTGTTTGCATGTTCTCCCTGTGTTCGCATAGGTTTCCTCCAGGTGATCCGGTTTCCCCCACAGTCCAAAGACCCAGTGCAGGTGAATTGGGTCGGCTAAATTGTCCGTAGTGTATGAGTGTAAATGAGTGTGTATGGATGTTGCAGCTGGAAGGGTATCCGCTTTGTAAAACAAATGCTGGATAAGTTGGCGGTTCATTCCGCTGTGGCGACCCCAGATTAATAAAGGGACTAAGGCCGTACTCGCACTATGTACAGTTGCCTCGAACAGGGCCAAAGCACGCTTGTCCCCTCTCCCGTCTCCCCCGACGGCCCGCACTCACACTACAATCGGGTCTGGGGACACTTACGTCACACACAGTGGAGATTTCTCTAGTTATATCGTTTCAGTCGTTTGATATGCAGTGACATGCAGTCAAATATGTCGCTAAACAGTCCTTAGGGATGCAGTGACACGCAGTCAGATATTTCACCGAACCAATCCGCCACTTTTAGCGCTCATAAACAATCATAAAGCCCTCGTGCTGCAGGAATGAGGAGGTCTGCTGAAGGGGCAGCTGTCTTGCAGTGAGGGGTTTGCGTCTTTAATAATCTAGGGCAGTTTGCGTTCATTGAACAGTAAGAATGATTAATAAATCCATATGAAACAGTCCCTTAAAGTCACGTCTTGCTGTAAGTTTCGGGCTTTGGCGCGTTTTGCACTAACACTATAAACATACCACCCAAGTGAACAGCGCTCAGGCCCACCTCTTCCAACAGGGCCAGGGCCGTCCAAGTGAACTGTGCCTGAGCCCGATTCAGCGCACTCACACTTCTTAAACGATCCGGGAAACGGGCCTGGGCACAATTCAGATAGCATAGTGTGAGTAGGCCCTAAGCCGAAAAGAAAATAAATGAATGAAATAAAAATATGTAAAATTTTTAACTATATTAACTTAATTTTAATAAGTTAAAGTAACAATTAATGAACTTTTTTCAGTGCAGAAATTAGCGTTAAATAAAATAATAGAATTTTGTATTGTTAACTCTTACGTGAATAACTCATAAACGAATAAACTTTATTATAAAGCTTTAAAATTTTATTATTACATTTTAAAATATTATTTAAATACTAAACTATTATTAAAAATTAAAAACAGTATTTTAAAAACTAAACTAACACTACATGCAGCTGTCCTAGTTGCACAATGTAACCAACAAAATGATGCACATAAACAAAAAATGTCATACAGAGATCCATGATAAACCCTTAATATAGAAAGGTTATCAGGGGTTGTGGATAATGCAGGTTGTGAAATGTCAGGCAACTCTTGTCATTCAATATTTATGTACATGTTATAAATTTATCAAGAACATATTGGGAATGTACTAGGAAAACCTGTGGTAAACTATATTTCATAAATATGCATTTGTTAAAGTGCTTGGAGATCTTTTTTTTTTTTTGATAACTCCAGGCCCTGGAGATAAACTAGCTACACAGGTAAATCAAATATAGCCTTTATCTCAAGCTGACTCCAAACAGAGAGCTGCTGTTAGAGGTCAGAGCACTGATATAAAGAGACGTGTGAGACAGCAGTGGTTGTGCGTATTGTATGTGTGTGCGAGTGGGAATTGCTGTGTGTTGCTCAGTGTTTCGGCTGTTGTAAAGTCAGTCTTTCAGATGTTCTCCACTTCTTACAGTGCTTTAGTTTGACTGCACAGTTTATAAAAATCTGTTCAGAAGATCTCTCTGTGTGTGTGTGTGTGTGTGTGTGTGTGTGTGTGTGTGTGTGTGTGTGTGTGTGTGTGTGTGTGTGTGTGTGTGTGTGTGTGTGTGTGTGTGTGTGTGTGAGAGAGAGAGAGAGAGAGAGAGATAGAGAGCTGTAGGTTGAAGAAATCTTATGATTTTGCCTGTGTGTGTTTCACAAGTCAGTGGTTATTTTTTTTGTTGCCGACATTCAGAATGTGTAACGTTATTAATGATTTTCAGGATATTTTGGTACACAGCAGAATTCATGGTTCCATTTATTCTTGCAATTCTTCCAGGTCCTGAAGCAGCAAAACAGACCATCACACTACCACCACCATGGTGGTGTACGAACATTTACCATTCTTATGGTGGAGTCATGAACACTCACCTTTCTTATGGTGGAGTCATGAACACTCACCTTTATTATGGTGGAGTCATGAACACTCACCTTTCTTATGGTGGAGTCATGAACACTGACCTTTCTTATGGTGGAGTCATAAACACTCACCTTTATTATGGTGGAGTCATGAACACAGAACTTTCTTATGGTGGAGTCATGAAGACCAACCTTTCTTATGGTGGAGTCATAAACACCAACCTTTCTTAAAGTGGAGTCATTAACACAGATCTTTCTTATGGTGGAGTCATGAACACCGATTTTTCTTGTGGTGGAGTCATAAACACTCACCTTTATTATGGTGGAGTCATGAACACAGACCTTTCTTAAAGTGGAGTCATTAACACAGATCTTTCTTATGGTGGAGTCATGAACACCGATTTTTCTTGTGGTGGAGTCATAAACACTCACCTTTATTATGGTGGAGTCATGAACACAGACCTTTCTTATGGTGGAGTCATGAAGACCAACCTTTCTTATGGTGGAGTCATAAACAGCAACCTTTCTTAAAGTGGAGTCATTAACACAGATCTTTCTTATGGTGGAGTCATGAACACCGATTTTTCTTGTGGTGGAGTTCTAAACACCGACCTTACTTATGGTGGAGTCATGAACAATCACCTTATGGTGTAGTCATGAACCGACCTTTTTATGGTGTAGTCATGAACACCAACCTTTCTTTTGGTGGAGTCATGAACACTCATCGTTCTTATGGTGGAATCATGAACATTAATTTTTCTTTGGTGCCTCACTAAGGCAAATGATGACTCCACTCTTTGGATGTTGTTGTGGGGTCTTTTGTGACCGCTTGGATGATTTGTTGCTGCACTCTTGGGGTAATTTTGATTGGAAAAAAGGTTCTCCGTTATGACATGTTTTTGACATTTGTAGATAATGGCTCTAACTGTGGTTCATTGCTGTCCTGACACTTTACAAATGGCTTTATAACCTTTCCCGGACTGGTAGATCTCAATGAATTTCTTTTTGATTTGTTTTTGAATTTATTTGCATCTCGGCATATTGTCTAGCTTTTGAGGATCTTTTGGTCTACTTAACTTTGTCAGACAGGTCCTTTTTACGTGATTTCTTGATTGTGAACAGGTGTGGCAGTAATCAGGCCGGAGTATGGCTAGAGAAATTGAACTCAGGTGTGATAAACCACAGTTATGTTATAAGAGGGAAGCAAACACTTTTCCACACAAGACTGTAGATCCCTCAGACTTTTGATTGTACAGAAAATCTGATGGGTATTTCTGATCAAAATTTCAGATCCATATTGACAGAGGTGAGAGATTGTAAGCTTTGATTGCATTAATCTTATAAATGTTAATCTTGCTAACACAGCTTTAAGACTTAATAATAAAAGCAAGAAAAAATATTTCATGCAGACTTTAATGGTACACAAGGACTTTGTAAAATCTTTTACCTTCTTGTGTTCACTATCAGTGTGTTAGCAGTTTGTCAAGCCACCTTTACTTCCATACTTTGAGAAGCACCGATATAAGTCATTCTGTGTGTGTTTTGTAATTTTCCTCAATGAGTGCTACTGTTCCTCCAACAGTGTCTCTCCCGAGAGCCCACTTTACGCACATACACCTGGCTGACAGATAACAGCTCCATTAGGTTTGCCCTGCCGCTCTGTGCTGATAGCTGCTAATGGCATCAGGCCACAGAGAGCGTGACTTCAATACAGGCCAGCAGACACAGCTGTCGATCTCACACACACACACACACACACACACACACACACACACACACACTCACACACACATGCGCAAGCACATACATATTAAATAAGGCCTGGAAAGATCATGTTGAGGAAATCTTGCTTGTTTGGATGCTACAAGTATGAGGCGGCACTTATTAGACTGAGATCCTCTGTTGTGCTATAGCTTGGCACAGAAAAATGTGCTTGCTCAAGAGTTTTCGAAGAATGATAATTACAATATTTCACATTTCTCCTATAAAATCTTATTCATTTCCAGGTCTGTTGTTTCAGGCTGTCCTGCAGCATCACTAAGCAGTTTATCCTGTCAGCTCTCAGGTTTCCAAATTTCCCAACTGTCCTAAACTCAGTTAAAGCAACCTAACACAACAGAAGGTGACTACCTCATGCTTCAAATTGGCAGGTAATACATTGAATTGAAGTTCCCATGAAATAGAAGCTAGGATTGAACTTTTTTTCTCCCCCATTTCGTGACGTACATTAGATTTAAATGGACCTTAAAAAGAGAGAGAAAAAATGAAGGGAGGTGAGTTATTTAGTCTGTTGGGAACTAATTGGATTGTTGACGAATAGATGAAGGCAGAGTAGAAACAAGACACGCCCTGCATAGCCCCACCCTAAAGGCCTTCCATGTGACTAAAAGTGATGTCAGGGGGAGGGAACATGCAAACTCCACACAGTAATGCCAACTAGCCCAGCTGGGACTAGAACCAACTATATTCTTTCTGTGGCGGCAATGCTAACTGAGCCATTGTGCTGTCTCTGACCAATTCTTTTGTTTAAAAAAAATGCTGTGGTGACCCCTAATAAATAAGGGACTGAGCTGAATGAATGAATGAATTAATTAATTAATTGGTCAGCGCAAGTAACTGATAATTATTCTTTAATTCAGAGCCTCAGCAAATGCTCCTGACTCTGGTTTCCTTTCACTTGTATTTTCTAAATCTTTAACCATTTTCATTTTAAAAATTGTTTTTGTTACAATTATGTCTTGCATCCACACTACTCCAGCATCTTCGATCTACAAAAACGTAGCGTTTTGAAAATGCTTAGGACCCCATTTTAGTTTGGAAATACTTGTTCCATTTCAGTATAGATGGTTTATAAAAATGGAGCTGCAACTATCCACAATGATTGGTCTTCTGGACAATAGCGTATCTTTCCCTGATTTGTCAATCCCTTTTGTAAGCCCATTACACAACAGGTAGATTGCAAGTATGGATGCTGGCAAAATATGTGCATCCCCAGTGTGAATTGTCACGTATTATGCACTTTACGCTGTGTAACATCAGTCTTGACATTTCTTGGCGCATTTCTATTCTGAAATAAAAATGCACTAGTGTAAAAAGCCTTTGGGCTGGTTTCACAAACAGGGTTCTAAGCTAAGCCAGAATTATATAGTCCAATTAGGATTTATTTTATTTTAAATGTTTTTATGAATGTGCCTTAGAAAAAATCCTTATTGACGTCCATTTCGAGACAAATCAAATACACTGATGTACTTTAAAGGTCAGTCAATGCACATTTATTTTAGTTGAAATAAAATGGCACATAAATTAACAGTACATTTTAATTGTTTTGATTGAACTTTTTTAAATATTTGTTTTTTAGTGATACTTTTATGTTTGAAGTATACTACAAGTACATATTCAATAAACACTCCATATCAATGATGCACCTGCATACACCACCAGAACTATTAATTTGAAATGTTTTTACTCTTAAAAATAAAGATTATTAATTACATTCCATATGTGTCAACATGGACCACAAAACCAATAATAAGGGTACATTTTTCTGAAATAATTTAAAAATCCGGGTGCACAAAAAATCAAAGTTGTACAAATAAAATGCTTAGCAATGCATATATCCAATCAAAAATGTCATCATTATATATTTAGATGGGTAGACTTACAAAACGTCTTCATGAAACATGATTTTTACTTCATATTAAAATGATTTTGGAGAAAAAATCTATCATTTTGACTCAGATTTTTGGCTTTTGCCAGAAATATACCCATGCAACATAAGCATAAATTTTGTGGTCCAGAGTAACATAATCTATATTAAAGATATCATTTTTATCTATATTCTCCAGCAGACATTACCAACAATGTATATGAGCTCTTCGATTCATCAGGGGGATTGGGTTTTGCACACAACCATCACCAATGCTTTTTGTCTAGATCAATGCTATACATTGTGGCTTATGGCCAAACCCCAGAGACTGTGATTAAAGAGTGTGTTGTACATATGTTAGACCATGTCATCACCTCTACTCTGGCTCTGAAAAACACCTCCATGACCGCTGTCTACACACATACACATCATTGTTTCCTCATGGGTGAAAATACCTCATCTTAACATCATAGCCACGGAATGACAGGGAATTACACTCTGTCGCCCTATGATACACACACACACTTGTATATGTGGCTTATGAGGACTCTCTATAGGTATAATATATATTAAACTGTGAAAACCAGCTTTACCCTACCCCTAAATCCAACCTTCCCAGAAAACCTGTGGCAAAATTTGAATGTCAAAGCATGTCCTCTTAAACCAGTTTTAATGCATTTATGCATTCAGCAGATGCTTAACAATAGTGTCACAGTCACCTGCGGTTTAGCTTATGCAGATCGCTGGAGAACTACAAATCTGCCAGCAAAAGAACTACAAGATCCAGTCATGCACCACACCTGCTTTAGATCCTGTCCAATTAAAACCCTCACAGCTAAAGCCGTTCATGAACTGATTTCATGGACTATAAAGGCAGCACACAAACACACAGAAGTTGCTGAGTCTTGTAAACCGTACTGTGAGCATTACGACACGTTATCCTTGCCTTGTCATGTTTGATCCTCGCCTTGTTGGTTTGTTACGACTACGACTGACTACGACTTTGGATTTCCTACATACATCTAATTGCTCCTGATTGTGACCGTAGCTTTCCTGACCATCTCTGTATAATAAACCCTGTGTTTGGATCCTTATTCTGTTGTCAGCGCCTAGTTCACATTACAAATAGAGTACAATTTGATCATACTAATTTCATTACACAACTTTGTGTCCTCGTAAACCACATAAACAAGAACACACACACGATATCAGACACAATGTGGGTTTGAAAGTCTAGTGAGTAGTAAACAGCCTGCATTTGCAAGTTTTATACTGAAAGTTTTCTTCGATTTGTTCTTGAAACATGCTCATATGACATTAATGGAGAAGAAACAAGGAAAAAATAACATGGAAAACCACTTACTGGAGTTATTTTCGTTTGTGTTTGTGCTATAATTACATTTTTAAGAAAAGGGTTTTTGATCTTTTCAAGCCGATCATCTCATGTCTTTGCATATCACAAGGGATGGATGCGTGAGATACAATAATAGGCAGAATTCTCAGGCTGTTGTGGGAAGGGTTGATGCCCTACTTACACTAGAAGTTTGGTCGTTTGCACACAAAAGGCTTTTTACAATTGAAATACTTAACCTTGGTTATTAAACCCTAGATAAACAAAATCCTGGGTTATCTTGCTTCAGTGTTTCACATCACATATACTTTAGCTGTGGTTAATAACCAGGTATTCATAAACCGCCGTTTCATAATACAATTCAACACCCTGCTTATTTGCATATTTGTGATGTCACTGTCAATGGACTATTGTCACTGCCAGAGCAGGTTCTCCCTACTCACAGACACATGACTCACCCCATTTGCCGTCACCGCAATCAGCAAGATCGCCATCACCTGAGTACTAATCACCAGCACACCTGCACGTCATGCTCATCACTCCACTCCATAAACACCTCACTCAGTGTCCGGCCTCATCGCATCAAGAAGGACAATAACACTCCAGTTCCTATGAGTTATACTTTCCTTGTCTGCTTCTAGTCTCTTTGTATTCTCAGTGTCTCTTTCTAGTGTGCATCCCCTCCGGTTGTGTGACTCCCAATCCTTTGTTGTCTCATCACCGTCATCAGTCACTGGGAATATGTAGATTAATATATACCCAGTTGCTGGGTTGCGGATGGAAGGGCATTAGTTGTGTAAAACATATGCTGGATAAGTTGGCGGTTCATTCCATTGTGGTGACCACTGGTGATTAAAGCGATTTAGCTGATGGAAAATGAATGAATAATCAGTAAATAATGGAGCACATTTCTGTCAGTTCCTCACACAAAGCTATTATTTGGCTTTCTAACATTCAATATTTAGTATTCAACTCTCGTAGATGTTTTATGGTATTGTTATGCTTCATTTTGGTCTTCGTTTTTAAGGCATATATCTGTGGTTTGGGCTCAGCAGGGCCATGTTGTCTTTCTAAAGTTCATTAGCAGGAAAGGTTTACTGGGGAACAGACGCAGACAGGAGCAGCTCAGGGAATTTGGTGTTGGCAGACAGGTGGAGAACAGGTGCTGGTATAGTAAACAATAGACATTAAGAATTGCTTCTCACAAAGAGATGAAATAGCAATCAGAGGTACGTAAATCTACATAGTAGGGATGCTCTGATCAGGATTTTCACAGCTGATACCAAGTACTAATTTCTTGTCATGTTGATCGGCAAACACTGAGTACCAATTCTGATGCTTTCAGCTTTAAAGAGCCCCTATTATACATTAAAAGCATCATATTTTGGTTTTGGGGGGTCTCCAACAACAGGCCTATAATATGCATTTATTTTTACCTTATTCTCCCAGCGACTCCCATATGATTTGTTCAGGGATTCATTTGTTCCCAAACTCCTCCTTAGCACAAAGTTAATCTGCACTTATCGGACCGATGACAGTCTGTTGTGATTGGTCGACAGTGTTTAGCGCGAGACAGAAAGAAATGCCCACCACAGCTTATCAACAATATTAAAGCAATAGTAATGCTTCATAGTAGTTACTAACACCACAGTACACAGTACCCGGTTCTTAACAGTGTTATTCAGACACCTCAACCCTGAACTTAACCCCCCTGGTATCCCAGATTTTCAGGAACAATTGTTGGCAGGTATGTGTGTGAGCCCAATGTAGGAGTGCATTAAGTCAATGCAGTTTAACACCAGCATATTGCTCTATTCTTAACCATGAGTAAGAACAGTGACACACATTCAGTATTAATCCACACAGGGGCAAAAGCTGAACTATTTTGAAACTTAACTGCCACACGTGTGTAGGAACAGCTGATTTTGGCCATCGCAACAAAAAACGGCAGTGAATTGTGAGCGCACAAAAACATTTGAATTCGTAAACGCACGCTGCGTTTTTATCGTGGTTTTTTATCATAAATTATACTTTTATCATATACTATTTAACAAAAACAGTTAAAATGACATCAGAAATGTGGCCTTCAATGTATGTAACTTCAATCTATAGTAAAAAAATCTTTTGGAATGAACAAGTTTACAAAGACCCCATGTGTTATGGGAGTCTACAAAGCAGAGTAACAAGCATGTAAATTCAACGGGTAGCTGGTCTTTTCACAACTTTCCAAATCTGGGCATATAAATAAGCTCTCTTTGTTACTTTGCTCAGCTCGACAGAAGTTGTCACTATAGCGTGTGTTTATGTGTGTCCATTCATTGAGCCGTGGTGATTCGATACCACAGTGTCTGAACAGTTAAAAGTGGCCAAGCAGAGGATCAGCACTAAACTGAATCTGGCTGTGTTCTGCTTGGCTTTAGAGGCTGTGTTTGGACTGCAGTGATGGCTGACTGAATCTGAGTTTGAAGAGAATATTTTCACTTAGCACAGAGTTATGGTTGGGTCTAGTGACATTTTTTCAATTTAATTTTAGTTTGATATTTTTATTATAGACTTAAAAAAAATGCTGGGTTTCACAAAATTTATTTGTGTTGGGACAACATGGAGGAATTAAGTAAACGTATTAGTTTTTACAAATTTAAGTTGATTGAGCATGAAACAGCAAAAAACTAAAAAGATTGTGTTGTTTCAGCTCATTTTAAACAAATAATTTGACGTCATTTTTAGAGTGTATCATGCCTTATGTCCATAACAGTAAAAATTTATAATTTTTAAAATAATTAGGAAATATTTATAGCATTACCAATTGTTTGATAGTTTCTCAGGACCCATACTCAGTCAACTTAAATTTACCTGTTCATGCAATGACAATTTAGTCTTTTTTTTGTCTTTTTTTTGTTACTGCAGTTGATGCAACAATTTAAATCAAATAATTGTTTTCTTACCAGGTGCAATAAGTAGTATTTGCGTATTAGGTCAACACATTCATTCATTCATTCACTTAATTCATTCATTCAAGCGACAGATCGGAAGTCATTCCTTTCCAATACAGAGTATTCCAGGAGCTGTGTGGAGTTCCGATCATCTCTGAATGCAAAAAATTTGGATCCTATTTGAGGTGTGGATACGTTGAAATATTTCTCCTGTATACTAAACTGTATGCGACCAGTCGGCAGGATTTGATGTATTCCAGTTTTGTCTAAGCAGATCCGTGCGCGCGAGATGAGAAATGGGAGTTTTTCGTAATTTTTTGAATTAGACAAAAAGTTTATATTAAAGACAAAAATTTCTATTCATAAATGGATAATAAAAAGATTATTTTTTATGTTGTCTCCACATTCCCCTCCAATTTTTTTTAGTTGTCTATTGGTCCATGGTGAATGCAGAGAGAATAATGGGGGGGAGGGGTTCCAACAGTTTTGTCCAAATGTCGTGTGCAGTGGAAAGGCGGCTAAAGACATGCGCTATAGGTGAATTGGATAAACTAAATTGACCGTAGTGTATGATGTGTGGATGAGTGTGTATGGATGTTTCCCAGTACTTCCCAGCTGGGTTGCGGCTGGAAGGACACCCGTTAAGTAAAACATATGCTGGATAAGTTAGTGGTTCATTCCACTGTAGCGACCCCTGATGAATACAGGGACTAAGCCGAAAGAAAACTTTAAATGAATATATATATATATATATATAATTTTTTTAAATTATATATAACTTTTCTTAGACCTGACATCTGTGTTGCCAAGTATGTGGATTTCCTGCAGAAATCAACTACTTGTACACTATGAGTGTTTTTAGTTCATGAGTTCAACTGAGGCAACCAACCAACCAGAATGCAATTGGCCAACTGTTGGTTTATTTTTAATTGGGATTTGGACAGGTTTTGTTATGCACACCTGGCAACGAATTTAATACGCAATAGCATACCTTAATATTTTCAAAACCATTTTAAATATATACATATTAAATATATATTAAATATTATATATATATATATATATATATATATATATATATATATATATATATATATATATATATATATATATATATATATATATTTAAGGATTTTTACAATGAGTTTTTAATGTTTTTTTTTGTGAAATCTCATCATGTCATTCCTTCAAAAATTCCATCTTTTTATGACTGGCATGGTTGAGTCGGATTGAATTTAAACTAATAAATCACGTACACAGTAATTGAATTTCTTACAAACACATATATATAAGTTCAAGTTCACTTTATTTATATAGAACATAACAGAGGCTGACCAAAGTGCTTCAGAGCAGGGAAAGTCAAAATGTGATGAGGCCATTCTAATCTCTAATCTAATTTAAATTAATACATCAAAATATACAGTTTCATTCATTCATTCATTTGTTTTCCTTCAGCTTAGTCTCAATTTCAGAGGTGGCCACAGCGGAATGAACCGCCAACTATTCAAGCATATGTTTTATGCAGTGGATGCTCTTCCAGCCGCAACCCAGTACTGGGACCATCCACACTCATTCATACTCACACTCATACACCACGGCAAATTTAGCTTATGCAATTCACCTATAGCGCTTGTCTTTGGACTGTGGAACACCCTGAGGAAACCCACCCAAACAAAGGGAGAACATGCAAACTCCACACAGAAATGCTAACTGGCTTAGCGGGGACTCGAACCAGAGACCTTCTTGCTATGATGTGACAGTGCTAATCACTAAGCCACCATGTATATGTGTATGTATAATATATATATATATATATATATATATATATATATATATATATATATATATATATATATATATATATATATATATATATATATATATACGTGAATGTAAGGTGTCAATACTGAGTTTTTTCTTGATTTAACTTTTTTATTTCATTGGTATGGTAATGAATACAAAGACTACATTTTAAAGAATTCCACATGTTTTGAACAACATTTTTAGGACATTTTTCCTTACTGTATTGTCATTGACCCACATGCAAAATGCAGATGCTGATTTGAGAGGAATCTCTGTAACATCACAAACAGATCTATCAGATATGACCCGTCTGGCTGCTCTTTACCTCCCGCGTGCCTCTGTCATTCGGGCAGCTGTCAGCCCTGTCGGCCCCCTGCTGGTCCTAAAGCGGGAATGGGGAACGCTTTTTATCTCATCTTAATTCCAGCAGGGCCACAGACATGACAGACCCCTGCTTTATCACCGCACAAACTCTGTCTGCTCCTGAAGGAATTCATTACCATTCACACACACACACACACACACAGTACAGTATATAAATAAATAAATAAATATAAACAGACATGGCCATGAGATTGAGTCTGGCCTGAGATGGAGAAATATCTATGCAGCTCCAGCACAGCGAGCATCAGGACAGTCTGACATACATTCATAGATATGCATTAAAGAAATAAGGATGTATATCAATACACACACACACACACACAGATTAATGACACCTCAGTGCTCAGGTGTATGTCCTTTGTCTTTCTGACAGACTGTATTCTCTTGAGATGAACTAGCTAGACACAAACACACACTCACATACACACACTTGTAAATATGGCTTACAAGGACTTACTCTAAACGTAATGTAATTCATTCATTAATTTTCCTTTGGCTTAGTGTCTATTTCAGAGGTCGCCGCTGCGGAATGAACCACCAACTATTCCAGCATGTGTTTTATGCAGCGGATGCCACTCCAGCCACAGCCCGGTATTGGGAAACACCAATACACACTTATTCACATACACACTCATTTACTACGGACAATTTAGTTTATTCAGTTAACCTCTAGCGCATGTCTTTGGACTGTGGGGGAAGCTGGAACACCCAGAGGAGAACATACAAATTCTCCACAGAAATGCCAACTGGCACAGTCAGGACTCGAACCAGCGACCTTCTTGTTGTGAGGCGACGGTGCTTACCATTGAGCTAACGTGCTGCAGCGTAATGTATTTTATACTGTAAAAAGAGTTAATTATATGGCCATACCTTACCCCTAAACCCAAACTAATGCTAATGGTCAAATCTGATACAATGAATTATGCTAAGCTAAACTAATAGTGACCAGGCAAGAACAAGAAATGGGCTGAGTTGTTTAAAAAATGGGTCAAGTCAACTGTTTAACTCTAGGAGACTTAAATAAATAAGCCTTTTTCATCCAATTTTTTTTTCATCCATGGTTTATGAGGACACACCTATGTCCTCATAAACCAACTTAATAGAGTATAATTACACTGTAAAAATATCTGTTAATTAACAGTATGCGTTCTTCATCGTTCTTGCATTCTCGTGTTTTCGTGTAACGTCATCATCTACTGCCAAAGTTCAGTTCCAACTTTTTGTTTTGGTTTTGTTCACAAGTGAGGGAAGCATGGAACATGAAATTGACAGGTGGATGGATAGTAATGCAGTCGATGTACCGGTCCGTTGTAGTAAAGAAGGAGCTGAGCTAAAAGGGAAAGATCTCAATTTATCCGTCAATCTGCGTTTCTACTCTCACCTGTGGTCATGAGCTTTGGGTCATGACTGAACAGACAAGATCTCGGATACAAGCGGCTGAAATGAGTTTCCTTTGTAGGATGGCAGGGCGCTCCCATATAGATAGGGTGAGGAGCTCTGTCACCCGGGAAGAGCTCAGAGTAAAGTCGCTCCTCCGCCACATCGAGAGATGTCAGCTGAGGTGGCTCTGGCATCTGTTTCAGTTGTTTTCTGGATGCCTTCCTAGGGAGGTGTTCCAGGCATGTCCCACCGGGAGGAGGCTTCTGGGAAGACCCAGGACACTCTGGAGGGACTATGTCTCTCAGCTGGCCTGGGAACGCCTCGGGATCCCCCAGGAGGAGCTGAATGAAGTGTCTGGGGAGAGAGAAGTCTAGGGTTCTCTCCTGAGACTGCTGCCCCGGAAAAGCAGATGGAAATGAATGAATGAATAAATGAATAAATGAATGAATGAATAAATGAATGAATGAATAAATGAATGAATGAATGAATGAATGAATGAATGAATGAATGAATGAATGAATGAATGAATGAAAATAATATAGAGAAAAATAAGTCTGTACAATAACAGAAAATGTACTAGCAGTTTTATACAAGGGTCTTGTACCATGATATACAACACTGACCTAGACAATATATGACTTTAAACTATTAAAAATGTTAATAAAGTCCCCTTTTCTTACTTTTCAAGGTTGACAGTTGTTGGAAGACAGATCAGGGTCATGTAATGCAATTCAATAGCATAAATAAACAGCAAAAAACAAAAACATGACCACAAAACATGGAAAACGGATCATTTCCGGATATTTTTACAGTGTAGGATATACCATGTCATTATACAATTTCCTCATAAACCACATAAACAAGTACACATACACAAACACACAGTTGACACTGAGACCGGGGGTTAAACAGGGTTTCGCAGTGAGTCTTGCTTGATTTGAGTCAGTTAGTCATCTTAAAGCATGTGTTCATTCTCAGACAGACAGCTCTAATTCAATCATCACACCTCAGTGATTCCTGCTCTTGTATTTGCTGTAGTGAGTCCACCTGCATGAGCGACGGAGCATGACACACACACACACGCACACGCACATGTGACGCTCGGCCTGATTATTTGGAAATCAATGATCTGCTTGCAGGTGATGAGATTGCAGAAGAGTAACAACACATCTTATTCAGAGAATAATCATTAATATGATTCAATATTTTTAAACAAATTATTTTTATTGTTTTTTATAAATTAATGTAATGATTATAAGCATTTTATAACCAATCAAGATATTTTTTTAATCAAACTTTAATGCATCACTTGCTTTTGTTCATATCTCAGACAGTTCTACCTATAACAATTTATTAAAATATTAAAGACAACAGAGTATGATTAACTCTACAAATATATTTTTTATTATGGCAAGAATAAAAGCAAAAAAAGTACACTTGCTAAAAAATACAAATGTTGTTTTTTTTTTTTTTTTGATTTAGCCTGCTTCACAATTCACACATTACTGTCTGGCTAGTTTCTGTCTCATACTTTTGCTAAAAAAGCAATAATGGTCCAACATTCCTGACCATTATCACCAATAAAGCCTAGAAAAACAGGCCATCAGTATATTGTAAACCAAAAGGTTCAAATATTCCTTTCCAGTTATCAAAGAAATAATTTGTTCCTTATTTAGTTTTGTAAATGTAAAACTGTTTTAAATTCAAAATTAAACATACACATCAGTGTAAAATGTATGAATGGTGGAAAAGCATATTTCTAATATTGTGTATCTCGGTCTCCACTTTTGCCATGGCCTCTTCTTTTGGCTTTAACAAACTTATCCCTCAGATTTTTCTAAACCTTTAAACAAAAACCTTTTTGGTCATCAACTCCGCACAGAAATACCAGATGGCCCAGCGAGGACCCAACGCCATTGGTAATCTTACTGTGAGGTAACAGTGCTAGTCACTGGGCCAGCGTGCCGCCCATTCTGGATAAAAGTGGTAGAAGGGGAGGAAGGGGGTTTCTTCCAGACAAAGATAGTTGTAGAAAGAAAATGAGGATATATATTGTGACTTGGGATCCTTTGATTGGAGGATCATGATTAGCTGATTGAGCTGGGTCAATCAGGAGAACATGCTCCTCTCGAAATTAAACTTCACATAGCTGAAATATAATTAAGCTTTGCTTTAGTTTCATCAGTAGGTAAACTTTCAAATGATTACATATAAGCGTAGATTTGAGTCTTTTCATTCATTCATTCATTCATTTTCCTTTGACTTAGTCTCTATTTCCACAGCTGAATGAACCGTCAACTATTCCAGTATATGTTTTACATGCAAATAACATACAAACTCCACACAGAAATGCCAACTGGCCCAGCCAGGACTCGAACAGTGACCTTGCTGTAAGGCAGTGCTAACCATTAAGCCACCGTGCAGCCTGATTTGAGTTCTTATACACCTAAAATTGCCTTTAAAGTTGTCCAAATGAAGTGCTTAGCAATGAACATTACTATTCATGAATTGAGTTTTGATTTATTTATTAATTGGAAATTTACCAAATGTCTATTTTTACATAATATTTAAATTATTTTGGGGATTGAAGAAGAAAAAATTTGACTCATTTTTCCTGTTGTAACGTAACATAAGACATAAGGTTTTGTCATCCAGGGCCACATATTAAAATAACCAACAATTATCTTCATACCAAAAAATAACTCACATTTGTTTTGTTTTATTTTTTCTAAATAAGTCAAAACAGTGACTTTATTCTTCCTTTTTCATGAAACTCTTTGACTTTTGCTATAAACCACCTTTCAGCACTAAGACTTTGTGCTTTCACAGTGTGTATAGATTTAAAGATGAGCACTTGGTTTTGAATATAAATGAGCTGTTTGGGTTTCGATGCGAATGGATACCTGGTAAGTGAAAGCAATTAAGAAGATAGATGGCCTATGACATTAAGACAAATGCCTGGTGCCCGGGTAGATCTTAAACTGAATTATCAATGCATAGAGTCCTCAGTCTTATTCAGATGACTGGCTGCTCGCGTACATTGATGCATATGAGCAATTTATACAAGCTCCACGAATCACATCAAACATACATGAAGGGATGGACACTGCCTCATGAATGCACTTTATGCATTTTTAATGCCAATGTACTCTACACATACTAGGATTGTGCGTTTAATCATTTTATGTCTCAATTTATCATACTGATGCACGTATAGTACAGATGTTTGTGTATATACTGTATACATTACCTGGCAAGTCTTGTCCCCTATCCAAGTTTAAGAAACAAATAATAACTTGACTTCTAGTCGACCATTTGGTATCAAAAGTGGCTTATATGAAAGGCAAAGACCTCTAGATTACGCTTATTTTACCAAAATAAAATATGATCATGCTTTGATTTTTAATGATTTAATTAGGACAGTAAGGTCTGACTTTGCTTAGACAAAAGTCTTGTCACTTAACAGAAATAATGTACAGTATAAAATATAAAGTCATGCTGCAGTGAAAAAAAAATTAATATTATATATAAATATTATATATAATATAACTGCATCCATACATCTCTGCAATGACTCAAATAACTTATTGATAAAGTCATTTGAAATGGCAAAGAAAGCGTTCTTGCAGGACTCCCAGAGTTCATCAAGATTCTTTGGATTCATCTTCAATGCCTCCTTCATCTTATCCCAGACATGCTTATGTGTGGTGACTGGACTGGCCAATCCTGGAGCACCTTGACCTTCCTTGCTTTCAGGAACTTTGATGTGGAGGCTGAAGTATGAGAAGGAGCTAATCTGCTCTCTGCTGTGGTTTGTGATGTAATGGGCAGCACAAATGTCTTGATACCTCAGGCTGTTGATGTTGCCATCTACTCTGCAGATCTCTCATGTGCCCCCATACTGAATATAACCCCAAACCATGAATTTTCCTTCATAAAATTGACAGATTTTTGTGAGAATCTTGGGTCCATACGGGTTCCAATAGATCTTCTGCAGTGTTCATGATGATTAGGACCACTTTTCCATGATCTACTAGAAGTCAAGTTATTATTTGTTGCTCTTACAACTGGGATCAATGACAGTCATGGTGAATTATTTTTTTTTAAGTAATACAAATAGTTTTAAACAAGTTTGGTTTTATTTAACTTAATACTTTAAAGAAACCATGTAATTTTAAGTTTGTAATTTGTTTCAGTAAAATTTGAATATGTTGAGCCAGCCTGATCTCACGAGAAAACGTAAGTATTTTACATTTGCCTGTTTAGTGGCTAATTTGTACGAGTCCAGTCGTACAAAATTGTACGATTTTTAAAAGGAGGCGTGGCACCTAACCCCACCCCTAAACCTAACCGTCATTTGAGGATGAGCAAATCGTACTAAATTGTACGAACTAGATTGTACAAATTCATACGAATTAGCCACTAAATGAAAAAGTTACGAATTGCCGTGAGATTGTGTTGGTTGAGTAGACCAGTGACAAGTTCATTTATTATTATTTAATTTTAGATTTCTTGGACCGATCATGTTAGCAAGCTGTTTTTAATCAAAGAATGAAGTTACAAATATATATGAACATTCATTATATAACAAAGAATATCTTACTAAGTTTTTTTTAAAGATTTATTTAGATATGCCTTTATTAGATAGGACAATATTGAGACAGGAACGTTGGAGAGAGAGAGGGTAGTAGGGCAAATGTCCTCGAGTTGGGGTTCGAACTCGGGTCGCCCTGACATGCTACCACACCATATGTTGACGTGCTAACCACTAAGGTATTGCACCGACAGAAAATCCTACTGACTTGACTTTCATTTTGAGGGCAGCAGGTAAACTTTAATTTATAAGCGGCCATTTACACTAGTGCATTTTCATTTTAATATGTGTTTTAGAATTTAAACACTCCTCATTCAGGCTGGCGTTTTTTATGCATTTCAGAAAACCATTCTTCGTCCACACTATACACCCTAGAATATATTCATGCTCGCTGAGCAAATACATTTGTTGCTGGCATCCATTCTGACACTCTACTAGTTGATTAAGGATCATATGAGAGGGGCTTGACCAATCAGGGAATGATAATAGTCTAGAAGACCAATCAGAGAGCAATACTGGATAGCTTCCATTTTCAAAAGTCTGTTAGTGCATTCCAATTGAGACAAGTCATATACTTCAGAGTGAAAACATTCTTGGTCACCATATTGAAGTGTCATTCCAATCCAAAGTTCTCAAAACTGACCACTTTGAAGGGCCCTTCAGAATTTCGAAGGGTACCAATTATTGACGCTTCTGGCCCCCATGATTTTTTTAACCATTCATTTGGAAGGGCTCATCTCTATGATCTAATCCCTTTGATGTTGTCACTCTGAAGGGTAAACCCCTCTAAGGGATTAGGGCATAGGCATGAGCCCTTCCAAAAGGAATGCAGTACGTTCACTGTATTGTTAACAGTTATTCCTTTGAAATGATTGTTCGAGTTATCCAATTTTTTTATTATTTTTTTACTGCTTGCCAATCGGATCAAGTGATCCTGTCATGTGTATTAATTGTTTAAATTAACTACAATGTTACCTATAAATTTTCACCCTGTTGAAGGTGAGTTAGCCAGAACGTGGTGGTGCACGTGTGTTGTTTTTAACATATATAGCCATGTTAATAAACTTATTTCACACTTTTTTTTGTCTACACTGAAACAAAACACCAGCATTTCCAAATTAGTTGCTGCCATGTGATTGGCTGATCAGAAACTTGCACTAACGAGGAGTTGGACATAATAAATTGTACCTAATAAAGTGGCCGATGAGAGTATATACACACAATATTTACCCATCTAAACACGGACTGAAGAACTGCTCTCACTTTAACTCCATCTAGCATTGAGCATTATAAAGACACATTCTCCTCTGGATGGCTTCTGTCGTGTTATAGCTTGATTCTCTGATTACTCCTGTTATCATTTGTCCACTCGGATGCTGTTTTTCAATCAGAGTATTTTGCTTCCACTCTCCTTTCCCACTCGCTCGCTTCTTTCATTGAGCTTTTATGGCTGTTCACATGTTGCCTAGTTGTTCACCGTCTCTGAGATGACCCTCGTAGTGAATGACTCTGACAGACAGTAAACACTTCAGATGTAATTATGATTGGAGCGAGCGCAGGAAATCAGACGGGATTTGACAAATGCAGTCATTACAAACTGCCTCTAGCATTCCCCAGGCTTCCATCTCCCCGCTTTATACAGAATAATACACGCGCCATGATTAGATTTGCTGTACTTCAGAGTCTGTTTTAGATAGGAACCGCCGATATTTTAGTTCCTCTGCTTATATATTGAAATAGCTTGCCGTTTTTTTTTAAATTATATTCAACTCCGCACACACATTATATCAGCCAAGTCTGTATAATGTAATGTAATATTGCCAATTTGAAGCAGCCTCTCCTCTGGTGTCTTTCTCAGATGGGTTGAGAGACAGGTGGAGGGGTGAGAGAAAGTGAAGGAGGGCGACGGGTCAGCTGGTCGCCTGCACAGGGAAATGGAAATAGCTCCCGGTCCACCTCCAATGAATAGCAATTTCCAAGAGATGTGTGCTTTCCCTCTGCCACATCTCCTCCTCTCATTATTGAGACTTACTCCTGGAAATGGCTTACAGGATGATGAAAGTTGTATGAGTACACTGGGCCAAAAGTCGGAGACCGCTAGTGAAATTTTGCATACTTTTATTTTGCATTTGATGTTGAAATACTTCAGATTTCAAATTAAAGTTTTTGGTGGAAATATGCAGTATGTTTTGCAAATGGCTTGATTGTGCCATTTTTTATATCGTTCATCAGACCTTGTAGTTTTTTGCGATTCCGTAATCGCTGAATCCAACGCAAAATCAACAAAAAGTCACAAATGTTTTGCGATCCTGCAAAATTTTTAATTTAAATGCAAAAAATGTAAATAATCTCATGAAGCATCAAATTCCAAACCATATAATCAAAATTATATTTTTTTCAGTTTGCAATTAATTGTTTTACGTGACTTAAACACGTTGCATACGCAGCGCACGTGTCTCTCGAAAAATTACGTCTCACCTGCGCCCTCGCAATCATTAGATTACGTGGAAGTGGGAGGCGGGGGAGTTTTCAGCTTGTGCAGTAAGCGGACGCAGATGAAGCGCGAGTGATTTACGTGTGAAGTCATAGCTAAGATGAGATTTGGGTGTGAATTGGGCGTTTTGTGCGTTTTACGTGCGTTTTTTTCAGACTGCAAAAGAAAGTTGGAGCAAATGGAGCAATGGAACAGACAGGTGGAGATCAGATTGGTTCAAGGATGACGGCCGCTGGACGTGACTGAATCGTGTTTTACATGTATGGCTGGTATTATGATGTGCGTCAAATCGATTAATCATTTCATTTACTAATTTCCTGCAGTTAATGAGAGAAAAGGATTCCCTGCCATTGATGAGTTTTACGGCAATCCATGTTTTTGGTGTATTACGGTAGGGGAAACCCGTTTCAGATCTTGTCTTTATTTTTATGATTTGTGTCATTGTCATTGGGTCAGATTGCATACCTAACATAATAGGCTATATATATATATAAATTTAGTGTATATATATATATATATATATATAAATTAAGTGTGTATATATATATATATATATATAAATTTAGTGTGTGTGTGTATATATATATATATATATATATATATATATATATATATATATATATATATATTTAGTGTGTGTATATATATATATATATATATATATAAATTTAGTGTATATATATATATATATATATATATAAATTTAGTGTGTGTATATATATATATATAAATTTAGTGTATATGGGTCAATGACGTGACGCTCATTTTTTTGTGTCCATGTCTTTTAAATAAATTCAAGTAGGTTACAGTTTCAAAATAAATAAGCAAATTACTTGCATACATTCTCTATTTTGAGGACCAAGTTTAATTTTTTGGTTTTAATCCATTTTAAGAAAATTTTTAGGGGATTATTGCAAGAATGTCAATGTAGTGTAACCAAAAAAAATTGGTACCAAATAGTTTACCTTGTTTAAAAAATGTGAAAGCCTCAATGAAACATTGTATCGGCTAGTCTGGCATAATTTTACATTAGACATATTTAATAGTAAATAAAGGTAAATATAGCACAATTGTTTTAAATATTATAATTCATTTGGGGAATTTTTTCTGTCACCTCAAATTTCTGAAATGTCAAGATGGTGTAACCACCATTTATTGAGCCATTTTGTTAATATTGTGCACAAGACAGTTAGACAGGAAATTGAATCACAGAGAAGAACTCTTGATAAGACTAATTGCTGCATGCAAAGGTTAGTAACTCTTTTTAAAATGTGAGATACTTTGACCTTTTTAAGGTATGGTCAGCTATTCTTAGATATGCATGTCAAATGGTAAGACCCCAGAAATGCACTGATAATTGTTCATAATTATAAAAATAAGTATTATATTTAAAAGTTAAATTTGAAATATTCCCACCAAGCCCATGTGCTTACATAGATGTTATTGATAATGCCTGTCAAATTTCATTTTAAGTTGAAATGTCAAGGGGTGTAACTGGTTACACCATTTGACTCGTATAGCAGGAGTCTTTCTGTCAGGGGTCAATTTAGTCAAATATCATTAGTTCATGATGCTGATCAAAAATGCGACATAAATTAAACTACTATTTGTGTTCATAGTGTAGATTATTTATTTATTTTTGTTTGAGAAATAGGTGCTTAATCCACAACCTTACTATTAAAGCTCTGTAAACATAGGATAAAATTATTTTACTGCACAACATGATGTTTTTTTTTTGTTTATGTTAATCCATGTTTATATTCACACAATATAATGTACACACTCTCTCATTCACACACACATTCATACACTACAGTCAATTTAGTTTTTCTAATTCACCTATACCGCAAGTCTTTGGACTGTGGGGGAAACTGGAGTTCCCAGAGGAAACCCATGTCAACTCCACACAGTAAGCCATCCTGGTCCATCTTGGACTCAAACCAGCAACCTTCTTGCTGTGAGACAACTGTGCTAACCACATTAGCCACTGTATCACCCTCCTTTGAAATGTTGTAAGTATTTTTTTTTCTTCTTGAGAAAGTCTTATTTCTTTTAGTTTGGATAGAATAAAAGCAGTTTTTAAAATGTTTAAGCAGTTTTTAAGGTCAATATTGTTAGCCTTCTTAAATACAGAACAAACCACAGTTACCCAATGACTTGGCCAATAGATCTTACTTGCCTAATTAACCTAATTACATTTTTAAATGTCACTTTAGGCTGAATACTAATGTCTTACAAATTATCTAGTCAAATATTATGTGCTGTCATCATGGCAAAGATTACGGAAGAAATCAGTTATTAGAATTTAGTCATTTAAACTATTTTGTTTAGAAATGTGTTGACAATAATATTCTCTCTGTTAAAGAGCACTTGGGAATTTCTTTTTTAAATAAAAGAAAAAATTAACATGGGAAATGAAACAAGGTTGACAAGCCTCTATAGACTGAGTGCACACAGCCTTAAGTTTTGGAGGTTTTCATACTTGATGCGCTTGCTGTTGTACTATTATTATTAACAACTGGAGGTGACTCGGAGGAACTTTAATGATGAAAAGTTGTGAAGAACAAGTCAGAAGTTGCTAAACAAATGAATTGCAGTTAAAATCAGTTTTGTTTGGGGTTTTTACAGCATGTCTGATAAAAAATTTTCTTCTGGAGAAAGTCTTATTTGTTTTATTTAGGCTAGAATAAAAGCAATTTTTAAAAGCCATTTTGAGGTAAAAATTATTGGCCCTTTTAAGCTTTTTCCCCGCGATAGTCTACAGAACAAACCATGGATATACAATAACTTATCTAATTACTCTAACCTGCCTAGTTAACCTAATTAAGCCTTTAAATGCTACTTTAAGCTGTATAGAAGTGTCTTGAAGAATATCTAGTCTAATATTATTTACTGTCATCATGGCAAAGAGAAAATAAATCAGTTATTAGAGATGAGTTATTAAAACTATTATGTGTTGAAAATGTGTTGAAAAAACCTTCTCTCTGTTAAACCGAAATTGGGGAAAAAATAACAGGGGAGCTAATAGCTCAGGGGGACTAATAATAATTCTGCATAATTCTGAAGTTAACTGTATAAAATAAATAGTTTGTGGATAAGTTGTGGATACACTCATGAAATTATTTGTTGTCAGTCAGTCGTGTATGCTTACAAAAATTGGCCTTTAATCCCAGCACCAAGGCAACAACGAGTAAGCAGCAGTTCTTACGTACTAGTGATTTACGTACAGTGTTTGGCAAATTGTTTCTAAACAGCTTAAAAGTAAAATAGTGGATTTTTTTCTAATATCATCTACTTATTTTTATTTTAATTAAGCCAACTGAAAAGAAACAGTGATGGAAAAGGTGTTAAATGTTAAACATGTTTCTTTAGTTTGTTAATATTCTATTGATGAGGGCCACACATTTAATGTAAAGGATGTTATTACTTGGTGTATTAAAGTTCAGCAACCTGGTTTCATTGTTCTAAACACATTTGTCAATGACAATCCCACTGAAATTGTTGACTATCATTCTTAATTTAAATTGATTTTAATTGTCAATTTCAAAATCTTTGGCTGTAGAAGCAACACTGTCAGGTGGTGTAACTGGTTTTTGTCAATTGGTGTAACCAGTATTTTACATAAAAATATAATTTATTTACATGGAAATAATGTGAAATTAAAATTAAAACACTTAGTTTAGTGTAATAAAATAGTTTTTAACATTTTTTACATAATTTTTCAAAGATTATTTAGAAACCAGAAGTGTTTTTAGCATGTGTCTGGCCGAATATTGCAAAAACTCATTAAAATGTACATTTAGAGATAATGCGAATACAATAAATGTTATTGTGGTATTTTAAAATGAAGTATTTATTTCAGTGTGTACACTTGCATATCATCTAGGAGGAGTAAATTATTTAATATTTCACAATTTTTGGCAGTTACACCATTTGACATTTTCAGTTGCATTCAGTCTTAATGTCTGTAAAAAATGGTGTAAATGTTATTTTTAATTACATAAAATCAACATGAATACAATCTGTACATTTTAAAATATCTGACGGATGCTTTTAAATCAACTTTGTAAAAGATTTTTAAATTTCCCATCTTGCCAAACCTGTTTTGTCACTGACCCATATATATATATATATATATATATATATATATATATATATATATATATATATATATATATATATATATATATATATATATATTTAGTGTGTGTGTGTATATATATATATATATATATATATATATATATATATATATATATATATATATATATATATATATATATTTGCAAAATTGTCTGCAAATTAATTTTTTATCGCAAAAAATCACAAAAAAATCTTTAAAAACTAGGGGCTCTGGTTCATATTATTTCAGAATCAAAAACATCAAAGGAATGGTTCAACAAGTGATTAAGGATTAGCTGTCTAATGATTCAGTCCAAGGCTATCATGAAAAGAAAACATGAACTACAATGAAAACAATTGAGGCAGTTCAGAAACAGTGCTGACTGATATAGTGATTAACTCCTAGTAGTACTAATTGGACTTTGTGCTTTGTAACTGTACATATTTTTTCATGCTCAAGCAGCAACATAAAGAAAACATTTACAAACAAAATAAGACTCCCTTAATACTCTGAAAATCTAAAAGCCAGATTCCCTACTGTTTGTGTGCTTTGTGCCTATATGCAGTTTAGGCTGACAGGGCTGTAAAAATGTGTATTTATAGGTTTTGTTTGTTGTTATCGAAGTAACGGGGTATATGCCGAAGCATGATAATAGGACTTTTAATTTGCCAGTAACTTGGGTTAAGCGCTTCCGGCAAATTGAATGCCAATGCAAAATCCGGTGCGTTTAAGGTCTGTTTTCTTTAAAAATGAGCGATCTCCACTAGCTGAGTGATATCCGATTTAAAGTGGGTCTCAGATTGTACAAGAAGCACTGCTTTAAATGACATTTCCCCCACCATTTCTTTATAATATGAGTATTTATTTTACCCCAGTATATTCAATGGAGCTTCTGCGTTAGCCTGCTGATTCTGACGGGCGCGTGCGAGTAAACAGCTTTTTGTCTCATTTTACGCTTGAGCAACCAAATAAATGCTAAAGTTTATTTAACTGAATGTATTTTAATGACATTACAACATCGATGCTGTATAAGGAACCATATAAAATGGAAAAAAGTTCACAATAACAGGTCACCGGAAGTGTATCAGCATGGGAACAGCACTAGCTCGGCATATACCCTACTGATGCACGAGCTGTAAATTAAATGCCCTCTTTTGGAAAGTGACCTTCAGCTCATTTACATTTAAAGCAAGAGACACACACACAAAATAGGACTTCCATGCAAAAAGGGAGAAAAGAAAACTATAAATGCTTCCTATTTCAAAATATCGATTGAGATGAGAAGTTTCCAATCAGCAATACTTGTTCAAAAAAAGCATTGAAAGTGATTGTAAATGGAAGCTGAGCACCTGTTCTTTTGTCTTCCCTTTTTTACATGTAGCATCAATAAAGGAACAGGAAAGAGAGATAGTACAAAGAGTTTAAGCAGAAACAAAGGCAAAAGAAGTGGTTTTGATATATTGCGGCGTCGTGGAGGCGTAATTAAACAATATTTCTGGGCTTTGCTGGAGCCCCTCAGCATATGCCGTATGTCACCTCGCTTCATCATTGACAAGCACACCAGCCTCAGCAAATAAACCAGAACAGGGCCGGCAAATAAAGATTTATTCCACTTTTATGTATTTATAACATTCTCCTGGTTTATTCCGCATTTTTAAACACATTTACATGGAAAACAGGCACTATAATATAAGAATATCTGAATTCACAACATTTTTGCATGAGCTATTTCTAGATAACTACAGAGAAGAGCAGTTGTTTGTTTTCTAGTTGTTAAACGTACTAGTTTAAGGATATTACTGTACAGTCATTTACTGTATGTTTTGGACTATTAACCTGGAATATTTGATAAATTTGCAGGATAGATATGTACCTACAGTAAAGGGATCAACAAAACTGAGGACAATGAGGGTGATGACTCTTATGCACACACACACATCAAACACAGAGAGGCCCTCATGTGAATGTAAATGTGTGTGTTGAGTGTGTGGGTGCCTGTTGGCTTCAAAGCAGGTTCATAGTGCAGAACAGATAAGCGCGGCAACATTTGTCCTTGTATTTAGACTGGCTTTTCCTCGTTTCTTCCGCACAGCTACTCAACTGTATTGTCTGTGTCAACTCTGTGTGTGTGTGTGTGTATGTGGTTGGGATGTATTTTGCTAAAACAAAATCATGCCTAAATGTGAGCTAAAAAGCTGTGGTGTTCAGATCTGTCCTTGATTAGAAAACTGCATTCATTTACTGATTTAAAAATTATTTTGATTTCGTATGTGCACCTATGCAGTTCACTTTTACTGCTGAAATGTTGTCTGGCTTAGTCATGTAAATTACTGCACAGTAAAAGATAACAAGCTGCAAGTATTGTTTTTACAGATCTATCTATTTTAAGAGTGAAGCTTCTGGGATAAGCTGTAATTAAAAGCATAAAACATTAGAATTAGCCGTTTAGATAGTGTTTGTGGTCCTGGTATTCATTGCATTGTGGGCACATTTTGTCCCTGTGAGGAAAACAGTTTAACAATGAATTTAAAAAAAAATTATTTTTAAACACAAAAAACATACAGTAAAAGCAGAATTTCTCTATGAAATGTAAAGTTTATGTCAGCTTAAGCCAGAAGTTGCTGAGACTTTTATTTTAGTATGTTGATGCGAAACGATATGCGATATTGTTATTGAGTATTGCGATAACGATGTCTTACAGTTTAACTGTTACATTCGGGTCAGGACAATGAAGATGAGCGTCCATGTGCAGTATCTATTGAATAGAGAATGGTCAGGCAATGGTCAGGAGTAAACAGTAAGGATGGCTGACGTGAAACTGACACCGTGTCGAGATCCCAAAGCGCAAGTGTTTCGAAACACTGCACGGAAGCATGATCCGAAACGCCAAGGTCACGTGACTAAGGTGATTCGAAACACACAGGTCACATGACTAAAGTGTTTCTAAACACCTGGTCACGTTACTAAAGCGATTCAAAGCATCGATCATTTCAGAAGCATTTCGAGATCTGGTGAATCTGCATTTGACTGACAGGGTCGGAATAATACCCTGTCTCATATAGCCTAGTGGACCATGCACATAGTTACTGTGCTGCAAATGGCTTTTGGCTTTTTTGGCTTTCAAATCCCGACATGTACAAATACGCTTAAATTATGATTTTATGTATTTTAATAATGTTCTAGATAAGATACAGCTGCGGATACGCCATGAACATATTCATTCATTTTTGTAACACTGTATAACAATAACTAATATTTTTACAGTACTGTGATGGTTGGGTTTAGGGTTGGGGTAGATGTTGATGAAATACAATAAATGGGAAATTTAATGAATAATATACATAATTCTCATTAATTTCTAGCCGCAACCTTATCTGATCTAAAAACAACCCTGTTTCATGACCAAAACAAGACATATTTATTTATGAAGTGTTCATTCGTACCAATGTTAAAACAAAACGTAAGAAAGAAGCTGGCCAGCTGTACTTCTGACTGAAACGAAACATTGACATGTCTGTGATACGTATATTATATATACTATTACGCAAGAACAAAAAAATAGCGATATATTGGGCAGCTCTACTTCTGACAGAAACAGAACATTGAGGAGGGGGGTGGGGCTTTCTTTCTGTGTATCATTCCCTCATCGCAAACTAACAGTAATAGGGGCATGGTTAAGATTATTGTGGCTGAAACTGGCAAACTGACGTCAACAGAGAAGAACTGCTAATCCAAACGCGGAAGCAAATTAAAAATTTTTATTGCTTTAGGGGGCTTATAAATTATGACCTTAAATTTTTTTTTTTTTAATTTAAAACTGCTTTTATCTTAACCGAAATAAAACAAATAAGACTTAAACAAGAAGAAAAAATATAATCAGAAATACTATGAAAAATTCCTTGCTGCGTTAAACATTTGGAAAATATATAAAAAAAAAAGAAAAATTTCACAGGAGGGCTAATAGTTCTGACTACATCTGTATAAGACTATATCCGATTGTTAGCTCTGCCTGATAGAGCTTGTTACTACAAGCTAGATGGACATCATGAGCATCTTTTTTTCCTCTCTCTTCTTTCAAATGTAACTCAATCCAGTCCCGTTCTTCTCCCATCGCTAACCCAATCACCACATCCCACTCCTTGTGTTAATTCAGTTTGGGCATGAGGCAGAAGTTGTGTGTTTTTGCAGGAGCAGAGATGAGCAGAGATGCAGAGCAGCTGTAATGAAGTCATCACCAGAGGCCTGACTCAATCTGGGTGGCGTTGGCTGCCGTCTAATTAACTCTAAATGCATTAGGGAGCAGTTAAACCGCCTGCCAACAGCTCAGAGACAGGCCCCTAAATCAGCCCGTCGTTGGATATAGTGCACGGTCACCTGGAGAATTATGAGCAATAAAGTTTTGCTAAGTATTTATTTGTCTGGCGGTGAGTTGTAGCGGTTCATGACTACCGGAGATGACAGTGGAGATTCATTTGGATAAGGCCTGATGATAAACCACACATCTGGATGAGACAGCTGTAGAGAGATAGAGAATGCTCTATTATTGACATTATCAATAAGATCCGAATTAGACTTATAGACGAATATAGAATATCGCATAAAAGATTTGCGAATAAAGCAGTGTTTCCGTCCAATGAGTTAAAGAGAACAAAATTCTCTCTTCCTGATAGCTAGCGGGAAACAGATATTTTTAAAATTTCAAATACAGATTGGTATCGAATTCCAGTATTGTGACAACACTATTTCCTGATAAAGTGGAAACAAATATCAAAAATAAAGTTGTAATTTGCAGCGGTAGAAGAAGCCACTGTAGGCCTTTTTCTTATTTAATAAATTACTAGTGCCATGAAGACCAAGACTATGCCCTGTTCTGTTGACATCAGCTCTAATACACAGTAAACTAAGGGTGCTTTCACAACTGCTTTATTTAATTCGATTGAATCGCACTAGAGTTCGTTTCTCCTTTTGGTACGGTTCGTTTGGGCAGGTGAGAATGCAGCAATCGTACTCGAGTGCGTACCAAATAAGCGTACCGAGATCTGCTTGAAGAGGTGGTCTCTGTACGCTTTTAAACGAACACTGGAGCGGTTCGTTTGTGGTGAGAATATGATCCGTACTAAAACAGGTCCAAACGCAAAAAGTACTGTGCGTTTTGGACTAATTCAGCTGCCGTAGGCTGATGTGCTGTGCATTATGGGATGTGGAGGAAAAATATTTGTTGACAGCGCTTTACCAACAGAAAGAGAGAGAGAGGGGATAACATTACCTGATGGATCGTTGGTAATATTTCCGCAAGATGACCATGTTGCCGTTTAGCTAAATTAATTCACAGCTCCTCCTAAAGTGACGTGTGATGCATTAAACACTGTTTTCCAGCCACGGCCGCACTTCATTTTCGTAATGTATAGTTTGTCTAAAGCAGGGATACAATCAGCCAGTGCAGTCGTCCCTCCAGAGTTAAAGGTTTTGTTTACCTGTGGGAGTTCACTGGCATTTTCCCACACATGAATTCTGACCAATCAATAAGCAGTTTAAAAAATATGTTTAACAACATCTGGCCAATGAGAGATGTGGATTTTGTCAGATGACTGCATTTTGGTTCGTTTCAACTGGTTCGGACCAAAGCCAGCAGTGTGGTGTGAAAACGACCCAAAGACGGCAGAAGATGCAACAATGTATCATTTATTGCGCTTGGTCCGGACCAAATGAAGCGAACTACAGATGTGAAAGCACCCTAAGAAAGAGGAACATTACTCCTTAATGGGATTTTTTTCCATCTGCACCTTGGAAAATAAGTATTGAACATGTCACCATTATTTTCAGAAAAAAAATTTCTAAAGTTGCTGTTGATTTAAAAATTTCAACAGATGTTGATGGCAACCAAAAATCTATATATGCAAAGACAAACAAATAAAATTGTAAAAAATGAAATGACACATGGAAAAAATATTCAACACATGAAGAAAGGGAGATGAAGAGAGGCATGAAAAGCCCAGACAGCAGCTGAAATCTCTCGGTAGTTCTTCAGCAACCCTCTGCCCTTTGTAAATGTAAATGAATATTAGCTGCTTCAGTCAAACATCTACATTAGCAGGATGATGAAGATGAAACCAGGGTGGACATTTCATTAAGATCCAAAACGCAGCCAAGGAAACTCTCAAATGCTTTTAGAGAAAGAAAATCAAGCTGTAGAATGACCCAGCCAATCACCGAGGCCCACAGAACCATCAAGATTTTTACACTTTGTTGAAGTCTGTGAAAACGTCTGTAAAAAGCAATCACACCTAAGTAATGTATGTTTGGGTTTTAACCAAAATCTGGTTCAATTGCGTGTCAACAGCTCCTTTAGTGATATTCCCAGGAAAAAACATTACGTGTTCAATACTTATTTCTCACACTGTATTTAAAAATTTAGTTTTTTCATGTGTCCTCAAATGACCTCTGTATAACTTCGGTTAATTTACTATTATATATATAAAATATATGGATTATAAATATATATATATTTTTTTAAATGTCCTGTAAAATATCAAATTCACTTTACTTTATTAATTTTAATGACTTTCACAGTGTAACGGATGGACGCTAGACAACGAAAATGAGGATTTAAATGCAGTTACTTGTGAGATTCCTCAAGCGGGCAATGGTCAAAAAATGAGCAAACAGGAGCATGTAGGTAATCCAAAGCGTAGTCGGAAAAACCAGCAAACGGTCAGGACAGGCCGCAAAGAGTCAATAAAGGGAAAACAAGGCAAGGATTAAAACACGCAAAGTATAGACAATTATATGCTTCGTAGTGTTACAGCAAAACCAAGACTTAGTAAAGTGTGTGAGAATGAGAGCAGAATATAAAGTTAATATAATCATTTAATAACAATCTTCAGCTGTGTGTCTGTCAGTGTACAGATTATTGTCATCTGTAGCTGAAGTTGATGACTACAAAGAGTTCTGGGAGCTGTAGTTTGGCTCAGTGTCCAGATTATTGTCAGCTGTAGCAGGAGTTGATGAGTGCAAAGAGTTCTGGGAGCTGTAGTTTGGTTCAGTGTCCAGATTATTGTAAGATGTGGCAGGAGTTATGTGTGCAAAGAGTTCTGGGAGTTGTAGTTTGATTCAGTGTCCAGATTATTGTAAGCTGTGGCAGGAGTTATGTGTGCAAAGAGTTCTGGGAGTTGTAGTTTGATTCAGTGTCCAGATTATTGTAAGCTGTGGCAGGAGTTATGTGTGCAAAGAGTTCTGGGAGTTGTAGTTTGATTCAGTGTCCAGATTATTGTAAGCTGTGGCAGGAGTTATGTGTGCAAAGAGTTCTGGGAGTTGTAGTTCGGTTCAGTGGGCGAATTGCAGTTCTCCAGCGATCTGCAACTGCTCGATTGCTGATGATCATAACAATCAAGTCTAGAATCACACTTTTGAGCCTTTTAAAATGCTATCTCGAGCCTTGACTTGAGAAATGGAGGTAAGAGATTTAAACAAGAACTACATGTTTTAGTTATTTTATTAAAATTTTTGCTTGTTTTGTTTAAGTTTTAATAATTTTAAATCATTGATAGCTGATGCACTTTATAGAGGGTCTCCTGACTTAATTCACACATAACTAGCTGGAATATTCACCAAATGCTTTAATTGGGATATCTGTGATGCATTGTTAATATTAAATATGCAGGAGACTATTGCTTTGCTGTCCAGGTAGCTATTCATATAAGGACGACTTATAAGGACAACACATAAATCAATGAATTACTATTCTTTTCTTGTAAAGCCCAGAAATGAAAGGTAATGCACAATGCAAAAGGAGACACTAAACTGGGGGGATAGGGATCTGGAAATGGTACAAGCAGCCACATTCAAACTCCCCTGCATCTCAACAAGTACACTTTCTGCACTTTCTACCTTTCAGACCTCATTTCAGAATTTCACTGAATTAGCTCTTCTTCTGAAAGCTTAACATCTTGTGCTGTAATTTGTGGAAGATTCAGAGGCGCAGAGAGTGCGCAGCGCTGGCCGCAGTGTTGCTTGGTAATTAAGTATCATTAGTATCTCAGTCACTATTCTTGAGCTGTATTTACAAAGACAGGGCTGTGGGTGAGAAGACAGGCTGCTTCTGCTCATCTGTTTACTCTTTATATAGCGTGTATGTGTGTGTGTTCAGATGGAGTTTGCACTGCTTGTACAGCCTCATTACTCATGAGGCTCTCAGATCATACATGCGCAAGAGAGTAAAAAGAGAGGAAGAGAAAACTAGTTACTATAGTCTCAAGTGTCAACCCTAAACTTTTAAGTAAGTTTGACTTGCACTGATATGGGAATTTTGGCCAGTACCGATAATGAAAACTCGTTATATCCAGAAGCAGATAACAAATATGTAGGCAGACAAGGTAGACATATTTTTTTCTTAGTCTAATTATAAAAAAACAAAACTCAAAAATGTAAAGTGGATAATTGATTTTATTTTAACACAGAAAAAAACTGTATTAAACATCAAAATAGTTCAAAGATGGCTTTGATCTTGATCTAACTATATATCTCAGAAAAACAAAACTATTTAAAATTTTGCCAAATCACTAGCCAATTCGTAGAATAGCATTCATATAAAATATATTATTTTTATGAGAAAATTACAGAGAGGTTTAAGCAGACCACAGTCATATCACCCTTCAGCCCAAGACTGGTTACTCACTGAAGCTAAGCAGGGCTGAGTCTGGTCAGTACCTGGGTGGGAGACCACATGGGGAAAAACTAGGTTGCTATTGGAAGTGGTGTTAGTGAGGCCAGAGAGGGGGCGCTCAACCTGCAGTCTTTGTGAGTCCTAATGCCCCAGTAAAGTGAAGGGGACGCTATACTGTCAGTGAGTGCCGTCTTTCGGATGAATAAAATGACAATAAAACAAAGTCATTAAAAATCTTGTGACACTGGCCAAATTCCCTCCATTGGACCTTACCTCAATCATGCCCACCAATAGCTGGTGTGTGGTGAGCACACTGGCGCCGTTGTCCCATGGCTGCCATCGCATCATCCAAGTGGATGTTGCACACTGGTGCTGCTGTGGAGGGACCCCCCTGATGATTGTGAAGCGCTCTGGGTGTATGCTCATACATGATGAGCGCTATATAAATATACATTACATTACATGTGAAAACTAAATGCAAACTAGACTTCTTTTTCATGTCTACATGGGGGTCTGTGTATAGTGAAATTGACCAAATGTTCATCACCAGGCTACTACTGCCTGATTTTTGTACCATGCATACAATGAATACCAACAAATACTAAAGTTTCTGAGAGTGTGGTGTCTAAAATGTGTCTGCAGCTTTATTTTAAATGAGCAGAAAGACATTCTATACAATCCTAACTTCTGGAGAAAGAAAGATTAGACCCTGGATGAAGGATCTATATACAAATTCCACATACAGTCAGAATTATTAGCCCCCCTGTATATTTTTTCCCCAGTTTCTTTTCATCAGAAATAATGTTTTTTTTTCAACACATTTCTAAGCATAATAGTTTTAATAACTCATCTGTAATAACTGATTTCTTTTATTTTTGCCATGATGGCAGTAAATAATATTTTACAAGATATTTTTCAAGACACTAATATTCAGCTTAAAGTGACATTTAAAGGCATAACTAGGTTAATTAGCGAGGTCATTGTAAAATGGTTTGTTCCTTAGACAATCAAAAAATATTACTTAAGGGAGTTTATAATATTGACCATAAAATGGTTTTAAAAAATTAAAAACTGCTTTTATTTTAGCCAAAATAAAACAAATAATAATTTCTTTAGAAGAAAAATTATTATAGGAATTACTTTGAAAAATTCCTTGCACTGTTTAACATAATTTGGGAAATATTTAAAAAAGAAAAAAAAATCAAAAGAGGACAAATATATCTGTCTTAAACTGCATGCTGAGTGCCAGCGTTTGTGCACGCTATCAAATTTCTCCAACTCTTATTTGCAGTTAAATCACGAACAACGACTCCACACAATTTTGCCCATAAAATTCAGTTCAACTTGTTCGTCACGTGCTTCCCATCGTCCCCAAAGCAGATCCGTACAGCGCGATCATTCAAAATGATGGAGATGCTGACCTCATCACGTCCAATGAACATGTCATAATAAATGGCAGCGGTGGGTAAACAGATTCGGAATCGAAACCTCTGAGACGCGTGCCACGAGAGGGGCAGGTTGGAATGTTATTACACTATTCACTGAATCTCATCATCAAATCATTCGTCACCAAAGCACATATTGCCAGTGGATTACAGCAGGTCGCGTGTATGTGTGGTTAGTCAACCCTGCCAAGCAAGAAATGAGGTTCTGCGGCCCAGTATTGCTTTAAGATTGAGGACAAGAATAGGACAGATAGCATATGCCATATAACCTCTAACCTTTAATCCAGACCAAACACAGCACTTTCATCAGAAATGTCTAAATTAGAGTGACAATAGAATATAGATGCATGATATATCCAGCTTTAAAGATCAAATGCTGACGACATAGCCGATGGCAAGGTTAACCAGCATCCACACTTCAGAAATCAATCGCTGGAAAAAGAAAAACAATGAAATTCTTTCATGATATGCTCTTTTTTGGCCACATTCACAAAGCAGCAGCCAAATGTAATGACTCTATTCAGTGTGATGGATGTTCCCATGTTTGATGTTCAGTCAATAGCCACGTTTCATTCCTAACATGAAGCAATCTTTTCATTCATTCATTCATTCATTCATTCATTTTCTTGTCGGCTTAGTTCCTTTACTAATCCGGGGTCGCCACAGCGGAATGAACCGCCAACTTATCCAGCAAGTTTTTATGCAGCGGATGCCCTTCCAGCCGCAACCCATCTCTGGGAAACATCCACAAACACACACACACTCATACACTACAGACAATTTAGCCTACCCAATTCACCTGTACAAAATCTGATTTAGGTGTGCTTGAATCAAGTTGTTAGTCGCTGACAGTAGTATTGGTAACCTAGTAACCAACAGTAAATAAGACAAGCATAATGGAGACAGCTGATTGGTCAAGTTGGTGTAATGTCAAGGTTTCTTCTACATTCGTTCTTCCATGACAGGACACAACACCAAAATTAATCCCGCCACGGCTACATTACAGCTTCTCATTCAAAACATTAAGTCGTTGTTTTGTTTTTTTAATAGCGGGTGATAATCGCACCAAAACGTATTAAAAGGTAAGTAAATTATGACAGCGCAAACTTTTCTGTAACCGTAGTAGTGCTATGCGTTATTTGTTTAACCCCTTAAGGTGACATGCTGACTGACAGATGCGTGAGGCCAGCAAACACAACGTAGCTCTCAGTTTAGATGAACACAGTTTCCATTATTATACTTTTTAGATAAACGTCTATGGATCTGCATACAATTACTTTATCTTGCTGGAGTTTATATCAGTTTCGGTTTACTTCAGGTCGCATTAATGCCGCTCTGTAGGTCTATTGGAGACATTTGTAAATATTCCTAGCAAATCTAATAAATGTTGGAGACATACTCGTTACTAAATCACACTTCAGCAGCCGTTATTTGAGAGCGTAAAAGGAGATCTGCGCTTGAGCAGCGTATATTTGAGGGGCGTGCAAGAAAATTTGTGCACGAACAGAGGAAATCGACATGAAACAAAGAGATTTGCTTGCTCATATTACATAAATGCGAACTTGACTTGTAATACTGCGCTCACAACATTTGTCATTAGCGCAATTGGTAGTTGGTAGATCTGTGCAATGCTGCCACAGCTCGAAAAAATCCTAAAGGAAACACTGAATTCAATTCACCTTTATGTGTATAGCGCTTTTACAATGTAGATTGTGTCAAAGCAGCTTTACATAAAAGTTCATAGTAAATTGAAATGGTGTAGTTCATTTTTCAAAGTTTAAGTTCGGTTCAGTTTAGCTCAGTTCAGTGTGGTTTAATAATCACTACTGAGAGTCCAAACACTGAAGAGCAATCCATCGATGCGCAGCTCCACAGATCCCGAACCATACAAGCTAGTGGCGACAGCGGCGAAGAATTGGCGAAAGTGAGGAAAAAAACCTTGAGAGAACCAGGCTCAGATGGGCACGATCATTTCTTCACAGGCCAAAGGTCTTGTGCAGAGCTGCAGTCCAAGTGTGAATGTTGTGTAAAAGTTAATGTTTACGATACGTTAGGGTTGTTGCGGAAACATTAATTCACGTTATATTACTATACCAGCTTAAGAATTGTGATACCAAGTAGTATCGCGATACTTTAATTCATAACTCAAATCTATGAAATAAAGAAAAAACTATATGTCAGAAATACTGTATTTTATATGTTATAATAGGCCTACTTGCCTTGAATTCATAATTCCCTTATTATTGAAAAAAAAAAGTATTTACACATCACTTTACCTAAAATGCATTAGTTGATTTTGTTTATTTTGTAGATAATTGAGCAACAAAAATGTAAAATATATAATTAAATTAAAAGGTGTCTAAAATAAAGATACAAATTATACTCCAAAATTCGTAACAAAAAGAGCATTTTTCCAACAGAATTAGCCTATATGAAGTGGTCAAAAATAGTTTCAATGTTTCCTGTTTTTCATTTATTTATTTGTCTTATTAGGTAAGAATCAAAAGTAATTCAGAACTTTACTTTGTGAGTCGCTCTTTTTAAAAAGATTGTTGTGGTTGTTGTAACTACTAAATCATATTGACAGAAACAGAAATAAACTGATTCAAATGTGCGTTCGAACTGAAGCATAAGAAAACTTGCAATAGGCTACCATAAAAGGTGTGAATTCTACAGTTTTGCATCGTTAAAGGGCTCCACAGACTATTCAAGCAAAATGATCTATTGTTGCACAAATGTGTGAGCATTTTAGGTACTTTTCCACATGCAACATTATCTATTGTAGATAAACTATTAATGACGATACTACCGTTTACAAAAACAGTTGCATTGCCAGTATTTTGGAGCCATAGTATCGTGATACTACCATAGTACCGGTAAACCATGCAACCCTACTAAACATCAAAGTTTATTCTGCAAATCTCAGTTTATTTGCATTAATCCTTTTTCGCACAAGTACAAAAAACACACTATTAACAATTTTTGTAAATTACATACAGTATATAAACTGTATTTTACAAATATGCAGTATGTTACCATATTTTAAAGTTGCATCGTGAAAATTACTGTATATTTTAAAGTAAATATATAAAATACTGTAAATGAATATACAGCAAGATAAATGGTGCTGTAAATATTTTGCTGTAATTTACTTGCAGTAAGTTACTGGCAAACTGCTGCCAGTAAGTTACTGTAGACTGATAATTACAGGAAATTGCTAACTTCACTTGAAGCAAGCGTTAATATTACATATGCAAATTAAGGTCTTTTAATTCGCAATTTGCCATTTCCATCATCATTGTTTCTCATGCGGCCATCCATCCATCTTCAGGAGCTTATTGGTAGTCTCAGCAGTTAACCTTAGACTAGATGCACAATTTTGAAGTAGTGCATGAAAACTTTGGATCAAGACTAAAAGGACAAGCTTTTGGACTGAAATGAGCTTTCTTAACAGGGTGGCAGAGCACACCTTTAGTGATAAGGTGAGGAGTTCTGTCACCCAGGAGGAGCTCGGCGTAAAGCTGTTGCTCCTCCACATTGAGAGAAGCCAGTTTTGGGTGCCTCCTGGAAGCCTACTTCTGGAATTGTCCCACTGGGAGGAGACCCTGGGGAAGACCCAGGACACGCTGGAGGGACTATGTCTCTAGGCTTGCCTGAGAAAGCCTTGGGATCCCCCCAGAGGAGCCGTCTGAGGAAGTGTGGGGGGGTCCTTGCTGAGACTGCTACCTTACCACCCAGCCCCAGGAAAAGCAGTGGAAAATGAATGGATGAATTATAAGTTTATTTGGTAACTCTTTAGTTTAAAGTAATTCACACTATTAACTACTGGCTTATTACCTGCTTATTATTAACATATTAACTGTGCTTTAGCACGTATAATTTACAATCTCATTATACCCAATTCCTTTACCATAAGGAGTTTGGTGACAATGGAGGTCAGGATCCAAACGCAGTTTATTAATAGCTTAGTCAGACAGGTAATCATACTCAGTAATCCAAAATCATACTCATGGTCACAGGTGATAGGTCGGTGCAGAAGACAGCATCAACAATAATAAAAATAGGGATCAAAAACCATGGAAGAACAAGGCAAGGAAACCGCATACAAATAATACAGAAAACAAGACTCAGCAACGTGTGTGTGAGGTGAATAAAAAGTCCAGATAAACAGTCCATAATGAGTTGCCAGCTGTGTGTGTATAATCTGGGGGAAATGAGGAACTGGTGTGTGTGAGGAGCATGATGGTATTTGTAGTCCAGTTCAGTGACAGATGTGAAGTTCTCCAGCGATCTGCAAGGATTAGATCACTTGTGATCGTGACAATACCTAAACCCAACCACTATCTTACTAATTATTAATAAGCAGCTAATTAGTATTTTATTGAGCTTAGTTATTGGTTTAGTTTTAGCTTAGTCAATGGGTTGTTAATAGTGTAAATTGTACATTAAAATAAAGTGTTGCCATTTATATAGAGTTAAAGTCGAAATTATTAGCCCTCCTGTGAATTTTATTTTCTTGATCAAATATTTCCCAAATGATGTTTAACAGAGCAAAAAATAAATAAATTAACAGAATTTCTTGTAATATTTTTTCTACTGCAGGAAGAAGTATTTTTTTGTTTTATTTCAGCTGGAATAAAAGTGGTGTTTAATTATTTAAAAACCATTTTAAGGTCAATATTATCCATTTTAAGCATTTTTTAACTACCTACAGAAAAAAATATACATACAATGACTTGCCAAGGTAACCGAGTTAAACCTTTAAATGTCACTTTAAGCTGAATACTATTATCTTGAAAAATATCTAGTTATGTACTGTCTGTCATAATGGCAAAGATAAAAGAAATCGTTATTAAAAAATGAGTTATTAAAACTATTATGTTTGGAAATGTGTTAAAAAAATCTCACCATTTAACAGAAATTGAGGAAAAAAATATTAATTCAGGATTAATTCATTCACTAATAATTCAGAAAGGCTAATAATTCTGACTTCAACTGTATATAAAACACGGTAAATACAAGGTAATATTCAAAACCTTATTTTTTTCATTCACTCATTAATGTGTAGTTGCAGCTCAGCTACAGTATGGTTCCAGTTTAAAATAGCAAGGAACTAATATTTTATCAAATATAATTTAATTAAATCATTTTCTTTGGCAACAGACAATACTGTATGTCCTGACCCCTAACTAATTCGTCTAACTAAATGTGTTTTTCCTTTTTCTTTAAACAAAAAAAAAAAAAAGATATCTCTTTTAGCTTCTTGCACTCATTGACCCTGACTCTAAATTTGGCCACTTTTAAGTGTCTGATATTTACGAATCAAAGCCACATGTCCAAACAAATTACCAAAATACCATCGAGTCCACTTTGTAACTGTGCAATCTGAGAATTGAGCCGATGTAGACTTTGAAGCTACTGCAGTTCAGCGTCCGATAAGGTGCACTTTTGTAACCAAGCATTCCCACACACACACACACACACACACACACACACACACACACACACACACTTACAGGCTCAAAAAAATTATCTGATCCAGACCGCAATTGGCCCTGAGCTTTGCAAGCCTCTGCAGTGAAGCGCTTTTTGTTGATGTGACCCGCTTTAATTAAACCCCATACAGTTGTGCTCTCTCTATATCTTTTTTTTTTTTTTTTTACTAAAGATTGCCTTCGAAAATTTTATTGAATAGCTTGTTGAGTTTCATTGAAGGCCCTGTCATGTGAGTGTAAACATCCACTGATAGCATTTACTCCCCTCTGCCGGAGAAGCTGCGTTTTCGTGTGTGGATACAGTGAGAGATAGAGAAGGACATTAGCATGTCATTAGCAGAGCAGCTTTGAGATGTCAAGCTCCTGCTGATAAACACAGGCCAATGTAGAGCACAGCTGGATCTCAGCCCATTAAACTGAAGGAAAAAGCAGTGTGATGGCTTGGCATGAGAGGGGATTCTGGGTCCTTTTTTGTGTGGAGGGGCTGAAGAGCGATAATAGAGAGATCAATTAAGATGGTCTGCACCCCTGGGCCAAACTAGCCATTAACCAGCTATTAACAGGTTATGCTGTGTGTTGAGTGCTATACCTGGGGTTTCTATGTGATATTGGCAACGATTCAACTGATTGTGGATGCATATTGGTCAATATAGGCATAATATAATTCTTAATATAACTTGATATATACGCTTATATATTATACCGTTAGGTCCATCAATATTTGGACATCGACACAGTTCTAATATTTTTGGCTCTATGCACTAACACAATAAATTTGAAATAAACGAACAAGATGTGCTTTACCTGAAGAATGTCAGCTTTAATTTGAGGGTATTTGTATCCAAATCAGGTGAACGACATAGGAATTACAACAGTTTGCGTATGTGCTTCCCACTTGTTAAGGGACCAAAGTTCTTTAATCCAAAGTTGTTGTTGTTGTTTTTTTTGGCTTGAAATTCTGGTAGCCGTTGACTTACACCGTACAAAATCCAGAGTTTAACACAGTTCATTCATGTTGTCCCAATACAAATCAATAAAAAAAAAAAACATAACAAATTTAAGTGGACTCAACATAAAACGATCAAGTTGTCCCAAAAAAATCTCCGGAATTTTGTTGTTTCAGCTTATTTTAAAAAAGTACTTTGAACAAGCATTTGTGTGTGGAGTTTGCATGTTCTTCCCATGTTGGCCTGAGTTTCCTCCGGGTGCACCGGTTTCCAGTCCAAAGACACGCAGTATATGGGTAAACGGGATGAACTAAAATTGGCCGTAGTGTATGAGTGTGTGTTTTTTTTACTTTTATTTTTTGAGTGAATTATTCATTCAAATAGTCAACTAATATTTTTAAAAAGTTATTTAGTTAGCTTCAACTCTCATAGTAACTATTAGTCCAATTAAAGGCACATGCAATAGTAAGATCTCCTGACTGAGTAGATATTTGACAGGAATTTTTCGAGCTCTGCTGTTCAGTCATGGGGAGCGAGCACTGATACTGTCTGAAAAAAAAGAAAAACTCTTCTAATAGCTTTCCTTAGTCTACCCACACACACCACACCCAGGGACTGTCAGTCATCATCCAATGAATTTTGATCTCAGTCATATATGGGCTGATGGTTTTGTGTATATTTGATATTTCCATGGCAGAATTGGAAACGGTATAGTGGGCCTTTCTTCCATTAATGCTTTGTTGATTGGAATCTACATCAGAAACACGGCCCTCTACTGCCACCATGAGCATTGCTGTTGCTACTACAAGTAAATTGTAAAACAAGTAAAAGGTGATCTTAATAAATAGCTGTTACAACGTGAAGCCTTTTGGATTTTCACTTTAGACACATTGTCTCCAAAAGGTTTAAATGAAGAGTTTGACATTCGTCCTTTTCTTTAACTTTCTTTAATAATCTTTATTTTTTCTTCAATAATTTAATTAGATGTTTGGTTTAAAGGTTTTTTGGCTACATTTTGTTGTATATTTTGTTGCACCCTGGTACATTCTTTACTTTTATATAATTTGTGATGTAATGTTGTTGTTTTTTTTTTTGTTGTATTTTTACTTGAAATATTTAAGCTGCATAATCTATGAATGAGTATGTGTGTGTGTGTGTGTGTATGTATATATATATATATATATATATATATATATATATATATATATATATATATATATATATATATATATATATATATGCGAAAGGATATCATGTGATCCGGAAGTGTACAAAAAGGATCACCTGATTGTGATGAACACTGTCTAATGAAGAGCCGTGTGGCTCGAAACGTTACACAATTGGTGTTAGCCTTTTTAATTTCATAAATTTTTATTTTGAAAGCTTTGGTGTTGCCGCCTTTGATGAATATTTAATTTTAATTAGTTATGCAATAATTCTAAATAAAAAGCTTTAATATTGACCTTAATATGGATTTGAAAAAAAATTCATTTTATTCAAGCCGAAATAAAACAAATAAGACTTTCTCTAGAAGAAAATATATTATCAGACATACTGTAAAAATTTTCTTGCTCTGTTAAACATCATTTGGTAAATATTTTTAAAAAGTAAAAAAAAAAAAAAAAGGGTGGGGCTAATAATTCTGACTTCAATTGAATATTGCGATTGCGATTTTCGAAAGTATTACATCGCTTTGTAAACGTTTATTTTTACCATTTAAGTCTCCCCATACAGTTTATTAGAGTGCTTGGACCAAGAAGCCGCTTCGCGTGACGTCACACTTAACAAGCGTATATGTGTGTACATATATATGTATTTGTTGTTTATTTTGATCTATTTATTTATACATTTGTTTTGTTTTTTATTGTATTTGTTTATTCGTCTGTTATATTTTACCAAATATTGATGTTCATTCATTCGTTTTCCTTTAGCTTAGTCACTTATTTATCAGGGGTTTCCACAGCGGACTAAACCACTAACTTCCAGCATATGTTTTACGCAGCAGATGCCCTTCCAGTTGTAACCCACTACTGGGAAACACCCATACACTCTCGGATTCACAAACTTTTACACTATAGCCAATTTCGTCCAATTCAGGCCAGCCGGGGACTTGAACCAACAACCTTCTTACTGTGAGGCAACTTTTGAGCCACCATGCCGCCGATATTGCTAATTTTACTTAATATTTGTTCGCTTGTAAAGCGCTTTAAGTTGCATGTAGATTGTCATACGTAAAAAAAAATGCAAATAAGCAAATAAAATTTTTTGTGTTCTTCAACTGCTTTTCCACTCATACTTTAAGTTAACTTATTTCTTCTCTGTTTTTCTCTCTCTTTCTCTCTAGTGGTCATTATGGCATCTGGTTTACTGGTTTACCCGTTCGGTCTCAACTCAAGCCTGGTGAAGTCTTTCTGTGGAGACTCCGACATCTACAACGCCGGGGACTGTCAGATAGGATGGGGCTACATGCTGGCTGTTGTGGGCGTCATGCTCACCCTATTCCTGCCCTTTTTCGCCAAGTATGCCCCCAAGGAGCAACTGTCACCCACTCCATTGCCCACACTATTATAGAGCACTAATCCCCCTTAAGTATTCAGTCAGTGCCGCCATCATAACTAAAATGTGATCGGATTAGGGCAAAGTCTTAGCATCATTCGCCATAGCTGGTAATGATGTCATTATGATGATGAGCAGAACTCGAGACCCCTCACCTCTTCTATTCTGACTCTTTTTTTCTTTTTTTTTCATCTTCACAGTCAATGTGCCAGGTGAAAAGATCATTTGAAAAGGATTAAGAGGATTTTGGTCTTTCTTTCCCTTGTTTTTTAAGTTATTTTCGAGCTTTATCTGTTTAAATTGTTTGTCCTGAATGAACAGCTCTAAGGACTATGGAAAATAACGTCAAATGGGGCAAATTAAGATTTCTGACATTTCATTAGCAAGAATTAAAACCAAAAAGAGCAAATTAAATGAAGTTGAGGAATAATTTCCCAAAACTTTTTTAATGGAGACTTGACGGCATGCAGTGAATTAAAAAAAGAACAAAAAACAAATGTAGTCCCTTTTTAAATGGACGTTTTTGTGGATCTCAACTAAAATGGACCCAAGTTTCATCATGAGAAGCTGAACTTAAACTCCATGAATCTGACAACTGGAAAACAATTTTCACTTTATACAGTTTCTAGCACCTGATATAGTACTTATTCAAGGACCAACACTGTGGCTTAAGTAAACTGACTTTTTTTATCCTATTGACAGGCTTCTGTCTATTTTTTTGTTTCTTACAACCCTGCGAGAGGCATCGAGGAACTGTATTTAAAACATGGACAAGGCCGTGGCTTCAAACTGCCATGGATGGACGGCAAGCATTGACCTTTCTTCAAAAAAATAAAAAATAAAATAATGTGAAACTATCCTACACATAAAACTTTGTTTTCCCGAACTGAGTGAAAAAGAAATGCTCCAAAGCCTCTTTTCTCTGTCTTTACAGTAACACCTACTAGTACTGAATTATTCAGGATTGTTATTCAGGCTATTCTGACTTAAAGTTGGGCTTGGTTACACACACACACACACACACACACACACACACACACACACACACCAACTATCCCAGCAGACACGCAATGCCATGACGTTAATATTAGGTTAGATTTGGGTTGTGATTTCAGGTGACCAAAATTCAATATGTAAAATGACCTTGATGTTAGGTTGTGTTAAAAAGTGACCAAAATCCAACATCGAGCCAGCATCTTACACCAACGTCATATTGACGTCAAATACTGACATATATTTATCAGGTATGGCAACCAAAATCCAACATCTGATAGACGTCATAGTTGTAACGTCCACACAACGTAAAGCTGTAACATCATTAGATGTGGATATTTGGGTGATTTTAGAATGTGTTGAAACGTGACCAATGTCCAACGTCGAGCCATCATCTTAAACCAATGTCATATTGATGTCAAATACTGACATATATTTGTCAGGTATGGCAACCAAAATCCAACGTCTGATAGACGTCATAGTGGTAACATCCACAAAACGTAAAGCTATAACATCATTAGACATTGATATTTGGTTGATTTTAGGTTGAACATTGATGTCAACCTGACATTAGGTTCTGACGTCAACTCAATTTTCATGTCCAAACAAAATGCAACATCCCATGACGTTGGAGGACAACATCAATCTGACGTCATGTTAGCGTTCTGTCACTGCTGGGATGATTTGGAAAATAACAACTTCTAACCGACTTGTGCCTTCTGACCATTGCTAAGACTTAAGTACCTTTCATCAGGTAATCTACTTGTGAAATATTTTGTAAATGCTTTCTTGTTGTGCTATAATTTCAGTATGTCTTCATCTTTCATGGTGATTCCTTTTCGCAGGAAGTTTTAAAAATGGAGTTTTAGTTTTTGAAGGGGTAGCAAAAATGAACGAAACAATAAAAACTAAGTTAGTAAGTCAGTAAACAACTAATTTATTTCTGATTTGTGATGACAGATTTATAAATTACTTCGGGAGATTTCGCTGTAACGATCAAATCAAGCTAATGTGCTAATGCATTTAATCTTGGCACTGCAATACGGTGAAGCTAAAGCTTCTACTTGGATCATTCCATATTGCACTTGGCTCACTTTTGCTGTTGTGTTGATTCATTTGTGTGTTATGTATTCAGACCTGCTAAAAATATTGGCACTGAACTGCCCTCAGTATATTTACCTTCAACTTCTATAATCATATCGATGAGCATACAGCAAAAAAATGAAGAAAAGAAAACACAAAACCCTATGATGTGTGTACATTTAATTGTTCGGGGTAAGCTGTGGCTCAAAGGACAGAGCACAACTTAGAAACTGGCATCAGATGTCAATCATGGCAGGCCCTTTAAATGACGTTCTCTGATTGCCTTGATGCGAAGGCAACTTACATTCTTGAGTTGAGTTTATGATCATGTTTGTGAAGTCTGACCACTGGTAGATCTTAGATCTTGTAGATTAGTGCCGTGGGTTTCCCACTGTGATGTTTTGGTTGTAAATAATACTGTAACATGGCATCCTGACGGTTTTGAAAGATATATTTTGAGATGTTACCTCATCATTGTGTTTGTTTAACCTTTGAAATCCTTAATGAATTGCTGTTATGTGTTTCTTCTTTGTAATAAATAATTTCATAAACATAAAAAATATTGACATCTTTTGAATTGAGAAACCAATAAAGTTTTTTTTTTTCAAGTTGGAAATTGAACAAATTTATTTTAATGCACTTATTAATGATATACATGCATATAAATTAGTACTGAAAAATCACATTTTTTATCAAATAAAATGAGTGCTGAGCATCATATCCAAAATAAAAGTTTGTTTTGACATAATATATGTGTGTGTGTATATGTTGTTTATATTTATGTATAAATACACTCATGCATGCATACATTTGGCAAAATGTTTATTCATATTTAGCTATACACTTATTTTACAAATTATATATCAGTTTAAAATTTACGTACAAATGAATTATGTGGCAAAATTAGTTTGTATAGTTTTGTTTCTAAGTGTGTCATATACATAATAAATATATATAACACACACATATTATGTCAAAACAAACTTTTATTTTGGATGTTATTAATTGCAATTAATCTTTGCCCGGCGCACACAAATAAAATTTACATATATATGAATATAAAATATATCAATATATTATAAGAACACAATACAACTCAAGTGCAACCTCTGCATATTCACACCGACTAAAATATATTTAATGAATCTAAATGACATTTTATTTGCATCTATATATTGTGAATGCATCTAAACTGTAACTGGCATTCAGTCATTGTTGGTTCATCTCTAAACTAATTCACAACTAAAACAAAACCAAGCCTTACTTCCATAAAAGTCTGCTAATTTCATGTTTCTACTGTTACTTACTGGATGCACGTCAGATTTCACTGAGAGTCAGCAGCACATTCCTCAACTCTGCGTCTGACGCTCTCACAGCCTCCTGGGCGTTTTTTTGCTCTGACAGTGACGCAGCTCGCACAGACACACACTTCATTATGTCTTTATCCTTGTCATAGTTTCCAACGCAGCGATGCACCTGACCTCTGATCAGTCTGGGCAGTGTCTGGTCCTAAGGAATAAAACAAATATAAAACACTCTTATTTCTCTAGAAAAATATAATAAACGTGAAGTATTTTAACCCGTATGTTATGTTGGGGATGTTTTCATCCACTCCGGGGTGATTTTGAGTCTTAAATTGGCCACAGCTTTCTCTGTTTAAGCAAATGGAATTATTTTTCGTGACAAATCTCATCTTGACACACATTTTGGAAAAAATGCTTTAAAATTGAATAAAAAAAAAAAAACTCAGGAGCACACTGAACAAATTTACTACTTTCATTATATTGGTGGCTGTTTTTGCCCCATTGACTTTTATTATAATAACAACATTTTTGATTGCAAAGTCATGACACTATATAATGGGGTATATGCCATACCAGTCAACCCTCCTGTTTTTCCCAGTATTCTCCTGTATTTTACAGTTCTATCCCACTATCATCCCATAAAGGTATTTTCCATTATTTCTCCCGTATTTTCAGTTTTTTTCTGAATGGTGGCAAATAAACATTAAAGAGCTGAGCCTCTGTGTACGCAACCTATACCACCGAACCACCAGGAGCCGCCCCTTGCTCTTAAACATGAGTCTGTTCTGTGCTTTCGCTTTGGTTAGGCATGAAAACACTCTGAAATAAATATAAAAATGGCTGCATTAACTTTCCTTTTCATTACAGGTGCCGTCTCCCCTTCATATGCAATCCTCAAAACACTCATATATGACTGTCAGCTGATGCACTCCATAGTGATAAGACGATGTTTCCCAAATGGTTTCTGTACTCGCGATTTGAAGCGGAGCAAAAATCTGAGTTTTGGGTGTGCTTTTAAACAGAAATACATATATTTAACAATAATAATATCTAAATTAATGTTGATCTTGATGTTTTTTTTTTCAAACACAACTAATTTCGTCCTAAATGAGCATAAAAAGTTAGGAAAGCAATGGAATGCTTTCATTATAACGTTAGATGTGTGCATTTTTAAAATGACACCTCTATTTAATGTAATCAAACAAAAAAATCTAAATAAATCCTTCATTTGTTGCTCTTTAATCAGAATGTGTTATACAGTGAAGAAATGGCTAATGAGATTTGATAGCTTGATTCTATTTCATTATAACAGCTATTAATTTTAATAACCTGAACTGTTTGCTAATTTATTTGCTGATAATGTATACTCTTTAATATTTTATTTTGTAAGTAATAATAATAAAACATATTACTAACAATTTAACTGTTTATTTACAATGAAACAGCTCCAAATGAGCATATTTAGTAATTTGAGGAGTTTTTAAAAAGGGGGATCCCTTATTAAGTTGGGCATATCCCTTATTTTCACATCCTAATGTTGACAGGTATGGTATTTGCACATGGACTTAATTTCAGTCAGCCAGCCCCAGGGCTTCCGGTAAATTGTCATCCAATATAAAATCGCTGCGTTTAAGATCTGATTTCTTTAAAAAAACAGTGATCTTCAGTGCCTGGCTGAGATACGATATAATGTGGGTATTAGACCAAACAAGAAGCACTGCATTAAGTTAAATCCTTACCATGTCTTTAAAATATAGAAATTAATTTTACGCCAGTATTTTCAATGAAGTTTTTGCGCTAGCCTGTTGCTAATGACAGTGCCTGAATTTAAACGGTCTTTCATCTCTTTCTTTGCTTTAACAACCTAATGATTGCTTAAATCTATTTAACTTATTATATTTAAATTACATTACAACATCGATGCTGTAAAAGGAACCTTATGAAATTGAAAATAGTCACATAAAGCTTTCACTGGAAGTTCATCATTGGCTGAAAAACACTAGCTGTGCATAAAGTCTATTTAAGCTTTTTTGATTGTTGGTGGTTTTCCCTGTTGGCAAGAGGTACAATTTGTTGATCATACATATACACTTCTATTTATATGTCTAGGCTAAATAAAACTTTTACTGTTTTTTTTTTTCAAAAAAGCTCTTTCATATGAACCAAAGCTACATTTTATTTGTTACAGTAATGTTTTAAATGTAATTAAACTTAATTAAATCAAAATAAATGAATAAAATAAAATCTGCATTTATTTCACTATAAATTTTATATCCTCGTTGTCACACGATCCTCTAATACACTGATTAAATCTTTGAGTATTATTGTCATTCAGGTAAAAACTCTTTAAAAAGCTGTTTAAATTTGTACTGAAATATTTATGCATGTTTTGATGAATAGGAAGTTTAAAAAAAATAACACATACAGTTTGAACACTATACAAAGCATTAGCTACGTTTAGTCACTTTTATTTCATGCTTGATTAATAATAAAACTATACATTTTTTGTAAAAAGTTAAAACAACCCCAAATTTTGGAATAGTAATGTTTTTCCAAAAGTTCAGTTGCCAGTTGGCATTTCTGTGTGGAGTTTGCATGTATAGGTGAATTTAATCAACTAAATTGCCCTTAGAGTATGACTCCATGTGTGAATGCAAGAGTGTATAAGTGTTTCCCACTACTGGGTTGTGGCTGGAAGGGCATCTGCTGTGTAAAACATATGCTGGAATAGTTGGCAGTTCATTCAGCTGTGATGACTCCTGATAAATAAGGGACTAAGCCGAATTAAAAGGAATGAATAAATAAAATGCAGAAGGGTAGATCCAACACAGGAGGACTAACATTCCCAGACTCACGTTTTCATAGTAAAGACACTGGACCGTATGTTTATCGTCCCTCATGAGGAATTTCTTTGCGCCGTGTTCTCCAATTGTAACTGCAGAGTCCAGAGTGGCTGTAAAGAGAATCAGGACTTTTTAGATACAGATTCAGATCAATAAGAACCACATGTGTCTGATAGTGTCCTCACCAAAGATCTCGAATAGCATAGGTACCCGATTCTTGTACTGGCTCCAGTGCTTCATGCCTTCAATTACAGCAGTAATAACACGCATTGAAGTCTCACGACTGGGCTTCTGAACAGCATATGGGAAAATAAATGAACAATCAACAAACAACATTTTTTCTGACATGAAGAACAAACCGTACACACAGACACAAACAAAAAAGCAGATGCAAAGAGAAACATGCAAATGCAGGTACAGCTTGAGAAAGGAAGTTGAGATCTGTTGTATTGATATATTACTATTTTTACATGGCATATTAAGTCAATAGTTTTTTCAAATTTATTTTTTTTGTCAAATGCTCTTAACACAGGCTCAAAATATTTTGCTCTACAACCAAATACATTAGTATAATAACCCATTTTACTTATTCTGAATAAGACTTGTCACAAACGAGTCGATAAATAGGACGACAGACATTGTCAGGGACATTAAACTTCATCGTGCTGAACAGGTGAACTCATCTAATTCACTTTTACAGCCTCATTGTGTTAATAACTATTTCAACTTAATCTTCTGTAGAAAATGTTTTTCAAATAAAGATTGACAGAGATGTTGAAAGTTTAACTCTCTGACATTTTTGGATTGCTTTTTTTTGGGCTGCTTTAAATGTAAAACATGATAAATTTTGGCAAGCAATTTCCATTCATACTGTAAATCAAATTATGCTAGATACAAAAATAGTTATACTCAGAACCTTCAGTACAGAAAAATGTTCACTTGAAACCCATTAAAACTGCAGTATTTTACCCCAGTGTTATTTAAGCAAAAAAAAGTTTGGCCTATGACGCAAATCATTGCATTTTTCCTGTTTTTTCCCCTTTTGAGCACTGCAGGCTAAATTAATCATAATTATAATTATGTGTATATCCTGGTATGGGAAAAAAAACAGAGTTTGTTTTCTATGCATATAAAGAGAGTTTTGTATATGTGTGAGTGCAGTCTATTTTTTAACGTGAAGCTGCATAAAGCCTATTAATGACAAAAAATATATTGTTGTTTAATCACTGATTTATCCAAGACAATAGTAGGAATTTTGTAAACAAACAAACTAATGTTCAGTACTTATCATCACAACTGATTCTTGTAAAGAATTTCAGTATAAGTGCGGACAAATATATGTAATACAGTACATGCATGATTTATTTTTGACACTGACATGTTTGTCCTTTATGGCCCTTGTGTGTAGCTTTTTAGGTTTATGGTTGTTTACAGTTGACAGCAGTAAAGCTTGTTCGATTTGTGGTGTACTGGTAATTGTATGTTTATTCTGAAAGTTATCTTTATATCCTAAATTTTAGTAAAAATACAAAAGCCAATGGAAAACAATGCTCAACAAAAACAGGGTGATGCTAACATTTGAGTTGGACAAATAATTAAATACTTTAAGAGGATATATCATGCTCATTTTACACAATCTCATATAATTTTTGGGACTCATTCTCATTTAAATTCTGTGTAGTATAAAAGAAATTTTGCCTTGGCTTGAAAAAATACTGTGTTACGTCCAAATAATTTTTCAAACAAGACCCATGCTTGAGCATGAGAGTCCAACTCTTTAACAATAAATAACTCTGAATGCCTCCCCTTTAATCACTGCAGCACTCTATTGTAGCTGCGTACAATATAGGTGATCTTTTTATCCCACTACCCTTTTTGTTTCATTCATACATTTGTAAATGCCTAGAAAAATCAGGAAAGATCCCTAAGCCAGGACACAAACTCGGCTTTGCAAAAGTGCAAACACATTACTTTACATTTTGAAAGCTACTGGCTCCTAAAAGACTGAAAAGCAAAAAACATAGCGTAATTTAACTTCAAATGATCTGCATACACTAGTAAATTAATCTTGTTTCATAATTATATAATCTTATTTTTCTTACCCTATAGGTAGATTGTTTTGCTTATTTTGAAGTTAAACTAACTTAATTTTGATTTATTATTTCTGAAAATAAAACAATCATTTTTACTTGTCTAAAAAATGCTTCTTGGTTTAATTTTTAGATATTTGGAGTAGTAACAAGTCAGAAACTCTATGTAAGAAAACTATTACTTTTTACCTTGCACATTTTTAACACTAACTTCAAAGCTACTATAAACTGGAGTAGACTTTTATTTATAGACTTTTATAAATAATTATTGTTTTGTAAAAAATAAAAAAAAAGACAATATGTTTTCATATGACAAACAAAATATTTTTACTTTCTCCTCACTTTCTCCTTATTGCTCTATCTTCTTTTTGGAAGAATCCCCCCTTCCACCCTATCCTCTTCTAAAGGGGGAGCGATCGAGACCTACCTGATCTCGGATCCCCTGATATGCTTCTAGACTGGGCGGGAGCCCTGGGCTTAAATATCTCAGAGCCCAGGGTTCTCTCCCGGGACAACATGCCAAACCTGCTATAAATGCCAAGCATATCTAAGTGGGAACTCTTGAAATGATTCCTTACAGCAAATGTAAACAATCTGTAACGGCAATTTTGACATTTCCCCGCAGTCGGTGAAATGACACATGAATTGCGTCATCAGATTTGGTGCTCCTATTGGTTCTTGGATTGACTCTCATCGCAGCTGTTCACACTGCAGGAAAGTGTCTGAAATCTTCTGAAACTGCCAGAACTTCATCGAAGAAAAAATCTGATCACAGCGGCCACAAAGCGGCTGTCTGTGAGCATGTCAAACCAACGATCAAAGATCACAGATTTTAGCCTAGGATTTTAGGAATCTTTTAGGATTTCCCAAACTTGTCTGATGACAAAATCGTGGCTGAAATCTCAATTTAAGCAGGGCTTAAGACATCAATCACTTGGGGTACAAACTGATGTTCGATGACGCAATTGAGAGGAGCTCCATTCGTTACACTGCAGGACGGTGGGACAATATATAAAGGAAACGATGCATCAGTTTGGGATAGACGTCATTTCCTGTGAAGTTGTGCTGTGTTTGATATTTGCTTTATGTTTGTGTTCCCTTTTTGCCTTGTTTGTTTAACTTTTGTTAGTGTGCTTTGTTTGTCATGCAATATTGAAGCATTTTTGTTTCAAACTCCTTTGAGAACTAGAGTGTGAGCATTGTATCTGTGTATAATTCTAAATGGAGGAGAGGGAATAGGTAAACTGTCATTTGTTATACATGACGCACATGCAGCATTCTTTTAGTTAAACACTTAAGTTTTGTTTTGGAATGAGAGTGCAGGTAAAATACAACGTCTTGGATGTTGAGGGTTTACCTTTTGTTTTGTAGTTATCGAGTTAGTTGATTTTTGTTTTATTCTTTTTTTTGTTGTTGTTGTTTGGCATAGTCTCGCTCCCTTTGTCCGTTTTGAGAAATTGTTATTTTATTTCTTACAACTACTTTTGTGAGAAACTTTGTTTTTCTTTAAACATTTAAACATCCAAAGCTTGTTTATAACAAACAAGTTCACTTAAATAGTAATTTCGTGTCTTGTTGTTCCTCATCTATTAAAAATGGCAACAAGAACTACAAATGGTTTAATGTTTTCCTTTTCGTTCCCCCTTGACCATTAAAAAGTAAAGGAAGGGACGTAACAAACAAAATAACACACACCTGCTGTTTTGGAGTGGTTTGAACAACTGAAGTGTCCATTTTTTCTTTTGGCCACATTCCACTGGTTGATTGTCCAATAGGTCTGAAGTTCCACGTGCCGCTGTGATTCAGAGGGCCCTGGGCATTTCCTGCTACTGATGAACACGGCTGTGGACGGTATGGCATTCTGAAGCTATTTGTCGGCCTGTTAAATGACTGTTGATTCTGGATGCCGCTGGACCAACTGGGCTGGCCATATGAGGCTGAATTGCTGCTTGGAAAGGCACCATGAATCTGATTTGCCATTGAATCCTGTCTTACTGGAGGCCTTTGTTGCCCTGTCTGTGGCCTGAAGGTAAAATAGTGACAAATACTAATTATAATGTCATAACGTTTTGCATGATAACGTGAAGCCAGACTTGCACTACAACAGTATTGCTGATGTTCAGCCCAGATCATCTGGTAATGATAGGCGTTTACAAATAAACTTTAAAACGCCCTGATCTCCACATCTGGGCTGCCCTGATCCCATTAACCATGTTTGATATACAGTATAGGATTGTATCTTTTGAAAGCACCGGGTCACTGTAGAAAACTATAAGACCACTATTTGGCAAATGTGAAGTTGTAAATGTAATCTTAATATTATCTTGTAAGTAGTTATGTGTCACAGTTTTGGTGTTTCCATCCAAGAGAATAAAAGAGGAAAATTCTTTTAACAAACAGTTTAATTAAACTCCTGTAGTGCAGGCCTGGCTTAAATGGTACAAAAGCTTTATTTTTTCATTGTTAACTACTTAGTGTCAGTGTTACTGTCCAGATATAGCCCTCAGATTGTTGGATAGGACTCCCAGTCATTCACCTGAACTACATATCCCATTATGCCCTGCAGTCGCACACTGGTTTCAGTTCACCTCGTGATTACACACTCACAGCTAAAGCTCTTCATGACTGATTACATCAGGCATGTCCAAACTACGGCCCGCGGGCCATCTGCGGCCCGCAATCAGTTTTGTAGCGGCCCGCGAGGCTTTTTATAAATACCAATAGAATCTGGCCCGCTACACACAAAAAATGAACGTAATTCAATAAATAACCACCGGGTGTCGCTATTACACGCTTTCAATTAAGCAGCAGTTCTTGTTATGATCTATCTATCTATCTATCTATCTATTGAATTTATGATTTATTTCTTCTTTTTTAAATATTTCCCAAATGATGTTTAACAGAGCAAGGAAATTTTCACAGTATGTCTGATAATATTTTTTCTTCTGGAGGAAGACTTGTTTGTTTTATTTCGGCTAGAATAAAAGCAGTTTTTAATTTTTTATGAACCATTTTAATGCCAAAATTATTAGCCCCTTAAGTCTTGAGCCTTGAAACTTACAGAAATTTAAGAAATTTACAGTACATTTCTGTAATTTAACCGGCACCCCAGCTGTCGGAAGTAAACCATAAAATTAAAGATTTTTTTACAGTGTATAATGGTGGATCGCAAGATAATGTGTCTGGATTAATATGTTATTTTATGTTAAGTTAAAGATATTTTCAACACATAAATATACCAAGTAAAACTTACTGATGGTGAAATGAACATTTCTGAACCAGTGATCCGTTTTACTCAATTATATCAGAGAAAGGTTCGTTACTCGAACAAACCATTGTTGCCTAATTAACTTGCCTAATTACCTTAATTTGACTAGTTAACTTAACTAACCCTGTTAAGTGTTTAAAAGTCACTTTAAGCTGTAAAGAAGTGTCTTGAAAAATATCTAGTCAAATATTATTTACTGTCATCATAACAAAGAGAAAATAAATCAGTATCTAGAAATGAGTTACTAAAACTATTATGTTTAGAAATGTGTGGAAAAAAATTAGTTCTCTCCGTTAAACAGAAATTGGGGAAAAAATAAACAGGGGGCTAATAATTTAGGGGGACTAACAATTCTGACTTCAACTGTGTGTATATATATATATATATATATATATATATATATATATATATATATATATATACACACACACATTTATATATGCGTGTCTGTGTGATGTATGTAAAATTTGGCCCGCGACAACGTTTTTTTTTTGCATCTGGCCCTCGGCCCAAAAAGTTTGGACACCCCTGGATTACATGGACTATATATACACCACTCACTCACACATCCAGTGCTGAGGCTCGTTCTGAAAACGTAGCTATATACATTTCTGGAGATCACAAATTATGTAGCCAGAGCTACGTATGGCTGCATTTCATCTTTAAAACGAATGCTATGGGGGAGTATGAATGCCTTCCTTTTCTCACTTACCAGCTGGCTTTTTTGCTGTTACCAGTTTGTCCGGTAGCTTGACACATGCGCCGGCACGTACGGCAACACAGAGCGGAGTTGACCGCGACAGCTGGGTTTGAGTCCGTTGAAAAAAGGTTTCAGAAAGCAGGTAAGACAAAAACTAAAGTCAAAAAGTAAAAAGAAGTAAATAACAGTGAAAATGTGGTAAAATCTGGAAAAGTGGTAAAAATTATTCCGCCGTAAGGGCTTTTCTTTTTCTGGATTGCTTTTGAAAACACTGCAGATTGCTTTAGGGAAGGGGATGGGCAGGTCAATATGTGTTTTTTAAAAACTGTTTGCTGGGTTTAGGGATAAGGGAGGGTGGAGGGATTGGTCAGTTGGTGGATTTACGCGAGAACAGCAGGTGCGAATGACACCTGTGAGAGAAATTCGAGATTCGCAGCAGCCTATGGTGGGATTTGCAAAAACAAAACTGCCAAAAAAAGTAGCTCCTGGGGCGTATTTTGCTCTCTCCAGAAATGTATATAGGGAGACGCAAGTAGAATTAGCCTGGGTTGGAGTGTTGTCGTACTGTGGTGTTCATATGTATTGCCTCTGTGTGTTTTTGACCCATTGTTTGTTTATACTGTTTATAAGCGTTTACCGCCTCCCTTGACCCTTTTGCCTTTTCCACCATTTCCTCATTGGCTTATCATGTGATTCTGTCTGCTCCTGTATGGAACCTTGCCTACCAAACAACTTAATAAAGCTACGTTTAGATCTGACTCCTGTTGTCCACAAGTCCATCATTACACTTACCAAAGGTTACTTAAATATATACTTTTTCTTAACTGAAACAAAATTTAAATTGATTCTTAACATTTTATTCTACTAAGTGTCATATTTGTCTTAATTGTATTTTACTGTTTTAAACTAAGAGAGATAACGTCTTTATGTGTTTTTGCAAAAATAAACACAGATTTGGACAAAGCAGCTTTGAGAACTTCGGGGTGTGTAGACATTATTTGCTAGCAGAGCATCATTTACTTACCAGGCATAGGCTGGTTTTCTGGGATGGGGTAAAGGTGTATATCCTCTTCCTGCCATACCAGGTGAAGAAGCATATTTCCCACCGGCTTGCTGTGAGGAAAGATTGGCTTGCTGGTTCCACTGACTACTCTGACCAAAAACTAAAAAGAGACTTATGGTTATATTTCAGAAGACATGATCAGTAAGCAAACAAAACTCTCGTGAGGAATGACGATACGCTTTGTCTGCATATGTATAAATTTGGCGCTAATTTATGAAACCAAATATAATAACAAGTGTGTAAATATAATAAATGACCTTTACAAAGATTGTACATATATATACAGACTAGGGTTATGCAATATTATGATATATACTAACCAGCAACTTTATTAGGTACACCTGTCCAACTGCTCGTTAAAGCAAATTTCTAATCAGATGGCACATGTCCATCCCTTTTTGACGACAGTGTACCCATCATCTGATGGTTACTTTCAGCAGGATAACATGCCATGTCATAAGGCGCAAATCATCTCAGACTGGTTTCTTGAACATAACAATGAGTTCACTGAACTCAAAAGGCCTCCACAGTCACCAGATCTCAATCCAATAGAGCACTTTTGGGATGTGGTGAAAGAGGAGATTTGCATCATGGATTTGCAGCCAACAAATTTGCAGCAACTGCATGATGCTATCATGTCAATATGGACCAAATCTTTAAGGAATATTTCCGGTACCTTGTTGGAGCTATGCCATTAAGGCAGTTCTGTAGTCAAAGAGGGTCCAACCCAGTACTAGTAAGGTGTACCTAATAAAGTGAGTATATATCATATAGATGACATGAAAGCTTTTAGCTTCATATTATGGTCTATTTTTTATTCTATGTTGCCAAAAAAATTGTTTACAGAAATATTTTTCAAATTTCGATGACCGCAGAAACACGTCTAACATCATAGTGAAAGTTGCAAGCTTAGCATTTCAATGTTTTTATTTAGCATTTTTAGCCATTATTAACTGATTGTATTAACAGAAAAAGTGCAACAGTGTGATATATATTGTTAGCAATATATTGTTCATGATATTATTTATCGTGATAGGAAACTTTTGTTATATCGCCCAGCCCTGAAATTGACTGAAAAATATTAAAATACTGTAAAAATTTAAATCTGAAGGTCCCAACTGAGTCAATTCAGTTCACTTAAAAGCTAATTTAATTTAGATGCTATTACATTATGCACAAATAAAAAAAAATGTGGAGTAATGTAATTATCTAATTGGAAAGTGAATAGGAAAAACATAAGTAGTGCTTTGGTACTTAATGCTTATTTATTCAGCATCAGATACAACACTGATGCCATAGAAGCACTAAATAAAAAGAGCAGAGGAGAAGGAGGAAGATGAGGATTTTGTGTCTTTGTAGTGGTTGGTGGTGAAGAGCTCACTCTCAGAGGGATTAGACGTGAAAGGCAGCCTGCTCCTCTTCCTTTGATTAAACAGAGGCACGGAGAGACAGCCTGCAGAAAGACAAAACTCTGCTTTGATTTCAGACTCCAGCAACATGAATTACACACTTTAACTGCATATTAGCAGATATGCAGTTTGTTCAATTATCTTAATTGATTAGGCAAATTTAAATAAGTAAACGCTCTGAAAAAAGGAGGTCTCACTTTATATTAGGTGGCCTTAACTATTATGTACTTGCATCAAAAAAATGAATACAATGTACTTACTGTGTTTATAATGTATTGCAGAACACTTCTGGTGCTCTTGAGGTGGGATACGGGTAGGGTTATGGACAGGTTTGGTTGAATGGGTAGGTTTAAGAGTGGGTTATGGTGTAAAGGATGGTAAAAACATATTTGCACAATACGTATATTGTAAAAAATTATTAATTTCAGTGCAAGTACATATTAGTTAGGGCCACCTAATATAAAGTAGGACCATTGCATATCTATATGAATATAAATTATTTTTTATGAGCAAAAATGACTGTGGCTAATGGCTATCATATATTTTTTTTAAACCATGATAGACAGAAAGACACCCACTAAAATGTCATTGGGTAAAACAATAGTTTAAATTCTAACACATTTTACCAGGAAAATTTAGACCAAGAATCATTTCATGACAAAGTCATAACATAACGTAGTCTTTTTCTCATACTTTGCCACTATCCATCAAACTTTAGGTTTTATCCATTTGTGTGCAATATATTGAGATTTTAACAATTTTGAATATAATCAAATTTATCATTAACAATTATTCTTTTCTATATTTGAAATACAGCATCCAACATGACAAAAATACTAATTTATTGTAAATACTATAGTGTCTTTAAATTGTAATATACTGTGTATATTTTAGTATTTACATCGTGAAGTTTAAATTAAAAAAATAGCATACTTTAGTTTTTACTACAGTAAACTGATAAGCATAATATACTCAATAGCTGCAGAGAGCGGACGCAGTATTAGGTCATTTGTTTTTATGACTATAATTGTTGTATTGCAAAATACCACAACAAATTAGTTCAATTACTTTACTATAGTATAGAATTTACTATAAATTACTATAATACTATTTTCATGTTGGTTTAGAAGGTTGTTTACTGTAGCAGGGTTTCTACAGGTTTCATTAAGTCAAATTTAAGACTTTTTAAGACCATAAAGAATGACATTTTAGACTTATAACAGTGTATACAAGATTTTCTCTAATGGCCCAGTGTTATCATGAGGAATCGTGTTACTGTTTTTAGTTTTTTCCCCTGATTAGGGGATTTAATTTGGGGAATTTACTGTAAAAATGTTTAACAGCTATTGTGAACTGTTTCTTTGCAATAAAAAACTTAAATATAAAAAATATGGTTTTATTAAGGTGTATTATTGGTCATTGGACGGAAATCTGCCCAAACTGAGTAGCTTTACTTGGACAAAGCTAAATTAAGACCTGTTTACAACAATTTAATACCTACAACACAATATGTCAGTGAATTTAAGACGTTTTAAGGCCTAAAATATAAGTTTTGAAATTTAAGACATTTTAAGAACCTGCAGAAATCCTGTGTAGCCTACATCTAAAACACCAAAATGTTACATTTCTTTGACCCTAACGTTAGATAGAAGAAAAATAACCACTTACTGTGTGTTGTGTAATTCTAACAAAGTTATAGTCATTTAAATGAGACAATTCCTACCTGTGTTTGGTTTCTGATTTTCATTCCTCCACATATTGGCAAATCACTCCTCACACTGGCTGAAAGATGTAACGTTACAAGTGAAACATTACCATTAGTTCAATCTTTCCAGCATTTACCAGGTGAATACGAAAATTTACTTAACGAAAATTTACGTTTTTACACCGCATTTGTGTTGTTACTTTCTCCCCTCAGCTCAAAAATATTTTACAAAGCATTTGTATAAAATACTCAGGCTTAAGGCTGCTAACATTAGGTTAGGTTAGCTAACGTTAACGTTAAATTAATTCTGCTAACGTTAACGTCAATAACTTAACGTTAGTAAGTTACCTGGTCGATATACGTCGTTTAATCAATTTGTGTCTACCAGAAGACGTGAATTTGACCCTCAGTTATTTCTTTAGTAAAGTAAAATACTATGTTTGTTGCGTCAAAATCGTTTTGACACGACTTCGCGCGCACGATTGCACTCATCATCCCCGCGAATCCGGGCATTGGTACAGGCCGAGGCGGGTTGTTGCTAGAAGGGATACAACTGCGGTCGGAAGTTAACCAGAAATATTTATATTATTTATTTAATTACCCGTTGGTTGTATTTTATTAACGTCTTTCCCGACCCAACCCTGATCCCAACATCACAGTTATGTAAAAGCAGTAATTACACTTAGTATTATTCATATTATTTATTAAAATACCCATACAATTGTATTTTATTAACGCATTTGCCCGCCCGAGCCCTAAACATACCCTCACAGTAATGAAAAAATACTAATTATTGATGTACAGTGTCACGAAAATTGTGCTATATTGAAGTGAGTATCCGCAGCTGTATCCCTTTGGTGACAGAAGTTATGCCACTAGATAACAAACCTCAAACAGGTAATCATGTATCCATGATCAATTTAACCCGATTTTCATTTTAAAAATGCAAGTTTGTGTTTGCGAAGGAAAATAATAAGAATACCACTTCCCAGCAGGTGAATGTAGGCTAATAGTCAGACAGATCAAAAACCTGTGAAAAGTTTCAGTGAGCCAAAAAATAATATTTAGGCCCTAATAGGGAAATTTTTGGATTATTTGTGTAAATAAGCACATCTCACTGTTTTTATCTTAAAGGTGTTTAAGATAAAAAAAATATACAACGTTATATATATATTTTCCTCAGCAGTGGTTTAAAAAGTTAACACACTAAAAAATATATTTATGATTTATTTTTAATTTTATGTTCTTAAAATGTTGTTAGACGTTGGACACTTTACTTTCTAATTAGTTTCAGAACTGCATTTCAGAAAATGTTTAAGTTAAAACTGCTGATTTTAAAATATCTGAATAAAAAGGAATATATATATATATATATATATATATATATATATATATATATATATATATATATATATATATATATATATATATGCACACACACAATTATATATTAAATTATTATATATATATATATATATATATATATATATATATATATATATATATATATATATATATATATATATATTATATTTTTGTGAATTAATTTTAAAATTAAATAACATTTTAACTGAAATTAAAATATGCTGTAATAAAGTAAACTTAAACATGACAAATTCTTTCCCACACACATATACACACACACGCACACACACGCACACACACACACACGCACACACACACACACACACAGTAGTCAACATTCAAAGTGAATCAAAAAGGTTTTTCAAAATCTTTCTTTTTCTAAAGTTAGGAAGGTTCGGTGACCAAACGTTTACTTTAAAGGATGTAACTGTTTAATTATTTAAAAAGTAGTTCAAATGCAGCAAAAATATTGTCTACATTCACAGAGAAATGCATAAAATATAAATTTTCAAATAGGGGTATTTATACGAAGCACTGTCGTCTTGTAGTGGTCAAAGTTAACATTTAGGAACAATACAATCAAACTACAAATTCCTCTGAAATTAAGCTAACTGAAAGGACTTGAATATCAAGTAGTGATCAATATATTCAATTACGAATTTAACTTTACAGTTATTTTCTTTTGATGAATATACTGTATGGTCCCATAAAAAAAGATCAACATGAATTATCAGCATTTTGAAAGTTTTTACTGTATTTAAAAACAGAACTCTGAATGTTTTAGTCTCTGCCAACATTGTGTGTCTCAGTGGGTCGGTCGATGCGGTAGACAGTCTCAGCAGGCAGGAAGTATCCCAGATACTCCACAGTGTTTGGGGTGGTGTCCGTGTAGTAATGGCCCCCCTCACCATGGTGGCTGAAGCCATGCGTGTGCTCCACTCTCAGGTCAAGACCCTGTCAATTCACCACAATACAATGAGCTCATATTAAACATTTAGTACAGATATAGAATAAGATTGTCTGTTGAACTAAGGTAAGATATGGTGGATGGGTCGGTACTCACCGGGTCTCTGGATATCATGACGGTTTGAAAGATCAGTGGTGCGCTGACTTCAAAATGCCTAAGCCAGTTATTGACATCCTCGTCGGTGTTTAGAGGGCAGACAGAGAACTCACGTGGCTTTAAAAGAAAACAAATGTAAGTCGATGGGAATAACAGCTGTAGATGGTAGTCAGAGTCTGAATCTGTGCAATGCATGATGGGATGTATAGTCCGAAGGGCTAGTGAAGGGCTGGTGGATATACCTGGAGTGTCCTCTAGTGAGTCTGGTGGGTACTCCAGCTAATACTCGTGACACTCAACAGGTGTTTATTTTCCATTAATTCCTATTTAATTACCATGATGTGGATTTTTGCCTTCCCCTTTTGTATAATGAACGTTCCTCCCAGTGCCACGCTCTTCTCTCCGTAATGCTCTGCCATGGTCTTTCTCATGCAGCTCACGAGACTGTCCTCTCCGGTCCTTCTGCAGGCTTTCACCTCAATCACCTGCAATAGGTATTGTCAAATATATTAGAATGATTTCTGAAGGGTTATGTGACACACAAGACTAGATTATTGCAGTTAGGTTTCCCATCACAGGGGCAAAAAATATTAAATATACAATAAAATAAATACAGTGCTCAGTATAAATGAGTACACCCCATTTTGAAAACGAATACTTTTATCCATTTCTCAGTGAATATAGGCAATGTATTTTGGTGCATTTAAACAAAACAGATTTATTAAAGATATATTAATTAAAATAATATTTTAGTCACCAAACATATTTAGAAATTGAAAGATAATATAATTAAATTCAAGCAAAATATAGCAAAAACATTACAACCTACAAATTTTCAATTTCTTTGCTTCTTTAGACTTTTTCTCTTTTTAAATTTGTATTTAATATTTTTCTATTACATATTAATTTAGGTGTCCTCATTTTTAGACCGTTATCGTAAGTGATTTTGTTAGATAAGTTCCAGATTTGGTTTCAGTACTGACTAATCTAATTTATATGCACAAATATAATATTGTTAATTTTACTATTAAGAATATGAATTTAAAAGAGAGATTTGTAAGGGGTGTACTTATAAATGCTGAGCACTGTATGCAAAAAAATAAATACAAGGAAATAAATATTCAAGAAAAATAATAAATATTCAGTATAAATGAGTAAATCCCTCACAGATCTCGATTTAAATTAATATTTAATAACACATTTGTGCATACATTAGATTAGTCAGTATCAAAGCCAAAAATGGCTAATCTAAAAAATAAAAAGAATAATTAAGCACAGAATTTTTTTTTGCAACAATTCATTTGAGTTTAAATGTCTTATCTTTCTATTGCTGAAGATGTTAGGTGACCAACTAGCCAGCAGCTAGCTCTCTGCAACTCTCACATGGTCGCCCACTGAAGCCAAGCTGGGAAAGGTAGATTGCTGCCGGAAGTACTGTTAGTGAGACCAGCGGGGGGTGCTCAACCTGCAGTCTGTGTGGGCCCTAGCGCCCCAGTATATTGATGGGGACTCTATACTGCTCAGTGAGCGCTTTCTTTTGGATGAGACATTAAACCGAGGTCCTGACTCTCTGTGGTTGTTAAAAATGCCAGGATGTCCTTCGAAAAAGCTGCCTAACCATCTCCATATTATAATCGGCTTCACCACTCTGTCTCCTCTACGCCAAACAGCAGGTGTGTGGTCTGGCGCAATATGGCTGCCATTGTGTCATCCAGGTGGATGTTGCTCACTTGTGGTGGATAAGGAGTTTCCCCAAAAAAATATGTAAAGCGCTTTGAGTATCCAGAAAAGCGCTATATGAATGTAAGGGATTATTATTGTTGTTATTATTATAATTATTATTATTATTATTAATGAATTTAACTGTTTAATACAACCGTTTGTTTTGTTTAAATGCACCAAAGATTATTGCATATATTCAGTAATGGATAAAATTTTTCATTTTCATAAGGGTCTGTACTTTATTTATGCTGAACACTATATATAAAAAAATACAAATGTGAATATTCAAACAATACGTAATAGGTCTTTTGGCTTCTGTATTTGTTACTAACTCACTTGTGATAATCGTTTATGACCATTATCAATGTAAATATTCCACGTATAAAGCTGCAACTCTATAAAAACTGTGTCAGTGAGATATGAAAAGCAAAGTCTCCATTGTTCCTACCTTTCCAGGTTTGCCCTCACATGCATAGAGGTTTGCGAGAAGCCCAAAGTCACAGTCATCAAACCTGTCGCTGTATTTCTCTTGCAGACATTTTCCATCTTCTGGGTTGATGGAGGAAAAATAACTGGCATTCACCGCAGATCTCCCCTCAGCTTCAGTCAGCACCAGCGGCATTAACTAGAAGAAAAAGGAACTGTTTTTTTTTTTTAAATGGTAATGAACCAACAAAGTATTTAAAAGAATAGCTCACCCAAAAATACAAATTACTCTAAATTTAATAACCTGTCTCAAGCAGGTTTTTTTATCCCGGCTCTTCAATGCTGTATAATAGTGTTTTTCTTTTTAAAGCTTCCAAAAGCACATAAAGTTGTTGCAAAACCGTAAGCCACAAAAGGGTTCAAGGAAAAGTTCACTCAAAAATTAATATTTACTTACTATTTACTCACCCTCAAGTGGCTATATACCTTTACAAGTGTCTTTCTTCTGTTCAACACAAATCGTAGGAAATACAAATACAATGCAAATACAATGCAAAAAGCTCAAGCTATTGTTCTCTTAAAGAGAAGTCCTCCGATATGTCATCTTCTCATTTCCCTCTTTCAATTAGTTAGTGTCATTTTAAACTCAGGGCTTCTGGTAGTACCCAGAATAGCAAAGTCCACTAAAGGAGGTCGAGCGTTTTCATATATGGCTTCAAAAACTCTGGTATAGGCTTCCTTTCAATGTCCGAGACTCAGAAATTAGAGAAGGATAATGGAGTGAGTGATTTCACATGGACTTTAAAAATTTGGTTAAGTATGTTTCTTTTTGTTTATATTTTGCTAGCTGGCACAAGTCTGACACAAGTTTCAGTATAATTTTCAAAAGAAGATATCTAAACCTTACTCTTATATGGGCGTTAGCATTAAGCAGAATCAAACTTCATTTTTTTTTATATGTCATTATTTTAAGCTGCTTCAAGCTCATTTTAATTGCCTTTTCAACAATCATGCTAAGTGTAATACCATTTGATAGCTAAAAATGAATCCTGCAAAAATAATTTTAAAATCAAACACTGTCACAATAGAAATTCTGTCATGAACAGTCTTGGGATTTAGTATGGTAATGAATATTCATTCATTCATTCATTTTCTTTTCAGCTCAGTCCCTTTATTAATCCAGGGTCGCAACAGCAGAATGAACCACCAACTTATCCAGTACATACGCAGCAGATGCCCTTCCAGCTGCAACCCATTTCTGGGGAGCCCATAAACTCTTGCATTCACTCACGCGAACGCAGGGAGAACATGCAAACCCCACACAGAAACGCCAACTGATCCAGCCGAGACTTGAACCAGTGACCTTCTTGCTATATATGAAATGTATGAAACTATATATGAAAATGTTGATGTATTTGGTCCTGGCAGTATAGATCTGCTACGCTACTGCATCTTTGATAATTATGGCAGAGCAAGTACCGAGACCTGCTACTGCCAGTATATACACAGACATGCCGTCTAAGAATATAACACCCTGCTGCTGCAAACATAATACATATGTAACTACCATAGCTGATCTAAACACAGGTGGAGCTGTGGTGGAGGAGGGTCTCTGAAAAAGTGTTGCAGCTTAAACAGCGTAAAAGGACGCAGAGCATTTAAACTGATGAGGAGCAAGCTCATTGGCTGCCGAGACAACCAATATCCTGTGCCATGTAGTTATTGACGCATGAGCAGATTAGATTAACCCAGGGGTCGGCAACCCAAAATGTTGAAAGAGCCATATTGGACCAAAAAAAACAAAAACAAATATGTCTGGAGCCGCAAAAAATTAAAAGCCTTATATAAGCCTTATAATGATGGCAACACATGCTGTATGTATTTATATTAGCTATATTAGCCTACTATAAAAATGACTTCGTTGGCTACAAATACATACTGAGCCTTCATGATTAAATGTTCATTTCCCTGCAGTGCATCCTGTAGAGAATGACGCGCCACGTGACTACTCTGTTGTACGATGCCGTCTCAAGTTTAACTTAATTACAGTATATTAATGAATTATGTTTAATGTTCAAGTTTAACTTCATTACAATATTAATGAATTGTTTAATGATCAAGTTTAACTTCATTACAATGTTAATGCATTATGTTTAATTATCAAGTTTAACTTCATTACAATATTAATGAATTATGTTTAATGATCAAGTTTAACTTCATTACAATATTATTGCATTATGTTTTGCTTTGATGAAATTAAAGAAATGCAATAAAGAAATCGTTATAAATAAGAAATGTTTTTAATGTTTTTTTATTTTATTTTGAGGATTCCAAAAAACAACATTAAAATGAACGTGCACAACGTGCCCCTTATCTGGGCAACAGTGCAATAAAACGCAGTCTGCCATTCCCATTTCAAGATCAGCTCGAGTCATTCCTGGGAATGTGCTCAACAAGGAAGGATCAATCTCCAGGGGTGTGTGTCAAGGAAAGACAGTCTTGTTTTTTCCTTTCGCAACTCGCAAAATCTGCTCTCAAATGCAGTTTGCATATCAACGATCGCACCTTGTAAATAATCACCGTTGAGTGAGTGATCGGGATGGACTTCTTTGAATTCTCTCAGGGAGGGAAAATGAGAAAGCGTGCCCCGCTGTACATCTTTGGCAAAGACAGCTTGCGCTCCATGGCGCATCACACAGCCGCCGGTTTGTTTACAACAGCTACCTGCCTGGCATCCCGCCCTGCTGATAGAAACGTGTGTCGCAGGCTATGACGCAAATCTTCGTTGACAGAAATGTTGAAATTAAATATTCTACACACTTTTACAGCATTGGAAAACGTTAAGATTGTTTGTCCTCCTATAGAAACCATATTAAAACAAACAATATATTTACCTCCCTCATCGTTTTCCATTTTCAAACATTTTTTGAAAAAGTTCCAGGGAGCCACTAGGGCAGCGCTAAAGAGCCGCATGCGGCTCTAGAGCCGCGGGTTGCCGACCCCTGGATTAACCTATCAGCCTGTGTGCGCATAGTTTGATGGCAGAAATTTCACTTGTACTATAAAAAGCTTTTACAGAGCTCCTCCCACAGTGGGTGGAGCCAACTTTCAAGACATACTATTTTAGATTTTTTTTTTCCTGACAAGTCACATATTGCTCTTTTTTCCCCCCCATTTCCTGACGTAATGGTTTTGGACATGGAAAGTTTTTACACAACACTAAATATTTTATTACAGAACAACATTTCAATGGTTTAGAACAGGGGTGTCCAAACTACGGCCTGCAGGCCATCTGCGGCCCGCAATCAGTTTTGTGGTTGCCCGCAAGGCTTTTTTTAAATATCAATAGAATCTTGCCCGATATACAAAAATTAATGTAATTCAATAAATAACCAACGGGTGTCGCTATCACATGCATTCAATTAAGCAGCAGCTCTTGTTATGATCAATCATATCTATCTATCGATCTATCTATCTATCTATCTATCTATCTATCTATCTACACACAGTTGAAGTCTGAATTATTAGCCCCTTTTTGATTTATTTCTTCTTTTTTAAATATTTCCCAAATGATGTTTAACAGAGCAAAGACATTTTCACAATATGTCTGATAATATTTTTTCTTCTGGAGAAAGACTTATTTGTTTTATTCCGGCTAGACTAAAAGCATTTTTATTTTTTTATGAACCATTTTAAGGTCAAAATTATTAGCCCCTTAAGTCTTCAGAACAAACCATTGTTATAAAATAACTTGCCTAATTACCTTATTATTACCTAATTAACCTAGTTAAGCCTTTAAATGTCACTTTAAGCTATATAGAAGTGTCTTGAAAAATATCTAGTCAAATATTATTTACTGTCATCATGGCAAAGATAAAATAAATCAGTTATTAGAAATGAGTTACTAAAACTAATATGTTTAGAAATGTGTGGAAAAAAAATGCTTCTCTCCGTTAAACAGAAATTGGGGAAAAAATAAACAGGGGGGCTAATAATTTAGGGGGGCTAACAATTCTGACTATATATATATATATATATATATATATATATATATATATATATATATATATATATATATATATATATATATATATATATATGCCTGTCTGTGTGATGTATGTAAAATTTGGCCCGGGACAACGTTTTTTTTTTTTTTTTTTTTTGCATCTGGCCCTCGGCCCAAAAAGTTTGGACACCCCTGGTTTAGAATATGTGCAGCTATACAAACCTCTCCATTTATTCCAGCAGTTTTGAAAGAGATGGCACCGGCACCAAGAATAAATGCACCAGGCAGCTCCACCTCCTTAGATACACTGTTCATGTTGTACACCTTACAGGGGAGGAAAAAAAATCCTGGGTTAGTTGTGCAAATGTGTTTGCTTCTGACTAATATATTTAAGCTTTATTAAATGCACCTTGTCCAGTTTGACCAGAGGAATCAGATTAGGTACACCTCCTACATCAGTAATACGAGGCTTGCCGCACAGACCTAATAAAACAGAAACCAGTGATGCTCAGAAAGCCTGTAACATCCTGACATACAGTTGAAGTCTGAATTATTAGCCTCAACACATATATTTTTCAACACATTTCTAAACATATTAGTTTTAATAACTCATTTCTAATAACTGACTTCTTTTATCTTTGCATGATGACAGTACATAATATTTTACTATATTAAGATACTAGTATTCAGCTTAAAGTGACATTTAAAGGCTTAACTAGGTTAATTAAGTCATTGTTAAAAGATGGTTTGTTCTGTAGACAATCTGAAAAAAATAATTGCTTAAGGGGGCTAATAATATTGATCTTAAAATGGTAACATGGTCTTTTATTTTTGCTGAAATAAAACAAATAATTCAAAGGACGGCTAATAACGTTCACTTCGACTGTATGTGGACTGTACATCTGTAATCAGTAGCAGACTGTGACATGAGGGGGGGTTGGGGGTGGTGGTTGTGGGGCAGGCCTCATTAACGATTGACCATCAGTCCACCGGGAAATGTCTGAAATGGCCAGTCCGCCCCTGTCTGTACTTACCTTTGACGGGAAACCCAAAAGGCTGCTGTGTAAGATCTGGACAGTCAGTGACAGAAACTTTTACATCTGAAAAATTCTTGTTGAGTCCTGATTCCAGCACTGTAACGCACACAAACACATGCACAACAAATAGATAAATTACAATGAAGAAATGTGTGCCCAGTGGAAGCTCAGTAAATGATTAAACAGATTATTGTAAAAGCATTATTGCTAGGGTAAGTTAGAAATACATTTGATAAAATTGTTATACAGCTGGTTGTTCTTTTCTTATTCCAAAAAAATACACATGGTCTTTATAGTGACATCAATAGGCCTGAATGCACTGTGATACAAAGTGATTTATAACACAAGTTATTGCAGTAGCAGTAATAGTAACTTGGCCAAACAACTTAAATCACAAATATGGCGGCGCTGCAGCCTGCACCATGAAAAATTGTGAAATAATAATAATAAAAAAGATCATTTTATCTCATTTATTCATTTTAAAATTAGTTTGGTATTGTATTGTGTTATGGCCTGGTATAAACATTGTATTGTGTTATAAATATGAATCATTTATTAGCAAAACCACACATTTTACAACATATATTTTAAATTAGTGTTGCAATTGCTGCTCATTAATTGGCATGTTTGTCTGAAAATCAAATTAATATCACAAAAAATTTTAAATGCAAAAAAAGTATTTGTCTATGTTCAAATTAAATATTAAAATTCTGATTAAAATATTTTCCGCAATCATTCTGCAGAATACATATACAGTTGAAGTTGAAGTTGAATTTTTAGCTCCCCTGAATTATCCGCCCCCGTTTAGTTTTTTGCCCAATACGGAGAGCAGATTTTTTCAACACATTTTTGAACACAATAGTTTTAATAACTCGTTTCTAATAACTGATTTATTTTATCTTTGCCATGATGACAGAAAATAATATTTAAGTAGATAGTTTTCAAGACACTTCTATACAGCTTAAAGTGACATTTAGAGGATTAACTAGGTTAATTAGGTTAACTAGGCAGGTTATTGTATAATGATGGTTTTGTTCTATAGACTATCAAAAAATATAGCTTAAAGGGGCTAATAAGTTTGACCTTAAAATGGTGTTTAAAAAACTTAAAACTGCTTTTATTCTAGCTGAAATAAAACAAATAAGACTTTCTCCAGAGGAAGAAATATTATCAGACATATTGTGAAAATTCCCTTGCACTGTCAAACATCAGTTGGGAAATATTAAAAACAACAACAACAAAAAAAGAAAAACAAATTAAAAGGGGGGCTAATAATTCTGACATCAGCTGTATTTTTTAAATATAAATTAAACATATTCTAAACTGTACTGATATTTAAAACAAGTTGAGATCATACAACATGTTGTTATTGTAAATTATTTTCACCTCATTGCAAAAAAACAAATTGGTGACAAAAATGGTAAAATAAGAAATTTAAAGGATAGTGGCAAAAATTATTTAAAACTAGCATTTGTATTTTTTTTTATTTTAATATGATAATTAATTTTCTTGAAGTATGGTTCAAGAAGATTCAAGACAAGATTCTCACACACACACACACACACACACACACACACACACACACACACACACCCACCCACAGTGGTTGTACATCTGAGAGTGCAGAAAATGCTTAACCCTTGATTTCTTTCAATATAATTTACTGTAACAGTACAGTTATTAATCATACTAACGTTACTGTATACATTGTTTTTATATGTTAGTCGACATTGTTAATGTTCATCGAGATTAAAAGCACGGTTAAAATAGTTTCATGGACTTTGGACTTTTTGAAATTCGCGTTTTTACTAAATATACACTCGCGTTACATGCAATTTCCGTCATAATGCAACAATTAAAAACGAGATAGAATGATTAAGTTACCCTGACAGAGCTCCTCGAGATTAGGAACATGCAGCTGGAATTTTTCGGTCTTGCCAGAGTTATCCATCCTTCTTCCTGCGTGTGTTTATTGATCTGTCAGAGAGATCTCTCAGGTTTACGCATGCTGGATCCAGACAGATCACATGATGGGATTGGGGTTTTCTTTCCGCTTACCAGAGGGGCGGGGCATCTTCGCAACTGGCCATTCAGAAAACAAAGACGAACTCTTGGAAATGCTGCGATTGGTCATCAGAAAACGTAAACCCGTCCTTGCTCCTCCTTGCTCAGGGCGTATTTAATTTTATTTTCAGATTATTAATAAAATCAGTGAAATCTACTTCAAAACTATTCAAAAAATATATCCAACCGACCAGTTCGCAGTAGATATAAAGAAAGTAGATTTTTCTAATTCTTGTGTTTTTTGCGGAATGGATGTTGACATTGTTTTGCGTTTGTTTGTTTGTTTTAATTGTGTGTATGTTAAACATTTCTGGTTTCATTTAATGTATATTTAATTTACTGAGTGGTCATAGAATTAATATAAAGAAAAGAAACGTCATATTTAATAAGACAAAAAAGATATAGATAAGAATCTCCTGTTTATGTTAAATCTTTTGATATTATTAGGTAAGTTTCACATGGTAATTGTTGTTGTTATGTATACCCGCTCTTGTTCTTTATTTGTTTTTTTCCTCTCCTTTCTCTCATTTCTTTCTAAAATGGGAATATCCTATAGTAAGATTTGCTATATATATATATATATATATATATATATATATATATATATATATATATATATATATATATATATATATATAATTATTATTATTATTATTATTATTATTATTATTCTAAAAAACTATATAAATGATATACATGCAATCAAATAAATAAACAAACAAATAAATAAATAAATAGAGTCTCTGTCTCTTGGGGGCCACTTATACAAATTTATTATGTATATTTATGCTTAAAAATATACATTTTCAGGAAACGTGAAACCGTTGATTTTCATAGTAGACTATAAGTAGGCATATTGTATCCTACTGTGGATGTGGCTACCAAAGTATGTAAAAAAATAACTTTTTTGGATCAGCAGAAAAAAAAGAGTAAATTTTAGGTATATTTTCATTTTGTGCTGAACTAGTGCTTCTTCTTAATTTAATATAAACAATTCTTCGCAATGCATAGTCTGTAATTCTAACCTGAAAACAACAGCACATTTATTTTTAGAATGCAATTTTGTAGAAAGATTTTGGACAGGAATATATTGGCTTGTCTTCTCAGCCTACAAAACCTTTTTGATTTTAAGACAATTAATTAATTTATTGTTTTTGATGTGGGAGTTAGATTGTAAAGAAATGGAAAATATGTTAAAAAATATTTAACTCTTTGTGTTACATCTGCACAAATGTAGTTATTCAGTGTTTGCCTAATTTTAGAACATTTTGTATTGACTTGAAACTTTATTATGAATCTGTCTGCCTATCGCAAAATAAGAAAGCTGCTAAAACAACTGAACTGCAAAAAAAAAAAATAATAATAATAATATTAGCATCATGATCATTACCTTTAAGTTATCAGATCTCTTTTGGTACGCTTGTGTAACATTCCTAATAATCCAAATATAGTTTGAGATATATTTATATATATAAATATATTTTTTTTCTTTGAATATTTGTTTTTCTTTGTATTGTTTTTTTTCTTATACCTTGAACGTTATCATTTTTGTTACTAGATTTACAATTATTATGTATAAATTGTATTCAGGTCACACAATGTTAGCACAAATTAATGTTTTATGTATTCCCTGTTACTGTATTATATTCTGTACAGGGCACCACCTAGTGGTGTAATTTAGAATACATCACAGTTACTTATGTTAATAATAATAATAATAATAAAATAATAATAATAATAATAAAAGTCCTTCTTCTTCCACTGCGCATGCGCGTTAAACCTTTCAACTGATGTATTTCCTGGGCGGAACCACATGGCGGCCTCCATATCAAAACAGAGCTGTGCTACACGAGGATAGTTTTGTCAAGGCAGAGTAAGCAAGTGACACTGAACATCATGCGATTGTCGCTTGCTAGGAGTACCTGATAATTGTAAAGTCAACTGTCGTAGATTAAACATATAGATATGGATCTCCGTAGCAAAGGCGACACGTCGGTTGGAGAGGTGATGGAGGCTGACCCACGCGCGGAACTGATCTTCGAGACCCCGCCGCCTGATGTTGTCAGCTCCATCAACGCCTGCTTTGAGGAGATCGACAGCGCCCTGAAGATAAGAAGAGACCCGTCTGTGCACAGCCCTCCTTCAGACAGGTAAGAAAAGACTTGTAGCTACTAGTTAATGGTATTCGTAAATGTTTGCAGGGCTCCCATGTGTTATGGAAATTCTGGAATATTTTGTCATTTAAATTGAGGCAAAGTTAGTTGTATATCCACAATTTCACTAATTTTGACTTGCTCAACCTTAATAATATCATTAAAGTATTCTATGCAAATTCTAAATGTTGATATTAGTAGAATACTACCAAAGAGCAACATATACTCAATTAAATAGTGCTTATGTTATATTCATATATTAACATGTGATTTCAGTTCAAATATTCAAGGTACCATGGTAACCCACATAGCAAAATCTCTCTGGCCCAGCTCTGGCCCACACAATCAGGTTTTGCTTGGCCCACATGCCGCAGTGAATTACGGTACATGACTGGACCAAATCTGGCTTCCAGACAAGGGCCAAACACAGACCATATCTGGGCCAAGTCTCAGCCAAGTTAATAACTCATAACTGGGCCTGAACTGGGCCAGATAGGTTGGTGTGTCACGATTGCAATGAAATTGATAAACCCATGGAGTGATGCTCTTTAGGCACACTATGGGCACGCTTTTTCTCAAAGTGACCTGATTGGTAGAATTTTTTGTCTTTACTCAAAAATGATTTTAGTGTATTTTAAATGTGGGTCAAGACTGGTCAAACTCACATGGCCCACTTATCAAATTTTTAAATCTGGGCCAAATACTACGTTTTACATCTGGCCCAAATCTTGTGTGCCGCCTTAAAAACGGTGCCACCTCTGCCAAACCCGGGCCATGTTTGGCCCACATGCTGTATGCCAGTGCCGGATGTATGCCTGCTGTGCCAGCTTTATGCCAAATCTGGGCCAGAATTCTTTGCTACTAGGGAAACAATATACAGAGCTGGTCACAAGTTGTCATAGAATGAATTTGCGATTATAAAACCAACTTTACCTCATTCGTTTATTTTTTTTTTTTTGGCTAAAGTCCCTTTATTAATCAGGGATTGCCACAGCGGAATGAACCGCAAACTTATCCAGCATATGTTTTACGCACGTATGCTGCGGACAATTTAGCTTACCCAATTCTCCTATAGCGCATTTCTTTGGACCTGTTGGGGAAACCGAAGCACCCAGAGGAAACCCATGCGAACACAGGGAGAACATGCAAACTCCACACAGAATGCCAACTGACCCAGCCGAGGCTCGAACCAGCGACCTTCTTGCTGTGATGTGACAGCGATACCCACTGCGCCACACCATGCCACCCTCAACTTTACCTCAATTCATTTTTAAAATTGTATATTCCAGTCATTATAAGGAATTTTATGTTTTATAAATGGTTCCCGCTTGTAAAATTAGGCCTTGAGGTATTTCCTAACAATTTTATTTTTTAATTGTGTGAATGTGTGTGTGAATGCGAGAGTGTATGGGTGTTTCCCAGTACTGGGTTGCAGCTGGAAAGGCATCCTCTGTGTAAAGAATATGCCGGAATAGTTGGTGGTTCATTGCGCTGTGGCGACCCCTGATAAATAAGGGACTAAGCCAAAGGAAAATGAATGAATGAATGTTATGTTTGTAATATAATATACGCATGTTTTCTCAAGTACTGTATCTTCTGCATTCTCCTCTACAGTGACTCTGAAAGCCTGTTTATAACACAGTCTGTGACGAAAGTAGTTCACACTAAAAGACGACTCCGATCATCTAAGAAACCAGACTCCATCTCTGATGACTCCGGGTATGTGAGAGAAAGGAGACTCTCGGAGAACCAACAGACTGAATGTGAGGAGGAAAGCAGAAGTCTACGTTCTTCACGCCGCAAAAGATCAAAATGGGAGATGTATGCCTCCGCTCGCAAAGCTACGTTTCCCTTTTTGATGAAATCACTCAAAACACAACATCTGCCTATTAGGAAGCACCAGATTCTGGAGGTTGGGTTTTGTTCATGTGCTGTTTATGCATATCATTTTATAATTTATTTATTTATTTATAATATATTATGATATTACTGTTTAAAGAGCTCTTATTATGCATTAGAAGGGGTCATATTTTGGTTTATTTTTACCTAATTATCCCAACGACTCCCATATTATTCGTTCAGCGATTTCATTTGTTCCCAAACCCCTCCTTTAGCGTGTAAACAACAACAGAGGAAACACTGAGAAGGAAAGTGGTCAGTCGCCACAATTTGCTCCCACCAGACCTGAGATCTCACTCATACCCACAAATTCCTCTGAATGGTGGAGGACACCATATATAAACAATAGTCGCAAGCTGCGATGACGACCCTTTCCCCTCCTCCTCCACCTCAAAATGGTTATAAAGTTGGGTGAAGTTTGCATATTTCGCAGAGCTAAAAACAAGACAATTTCTTCCATCGTGGCTTGTGTGGCGCAGATGTTTAAACCCACATTTACGCATAGACAACACTGTAAAGTGTATGGCAAATGTAAACACGAATCAGATATGGGTCACAATTAAAAGAATATGTAAATGGACAGGCAAACAAAAATCAATTATAGACAGCAAATCGGAGTTGGGCATCAAGAGCTGACAGTGTAAACGGGGCCTTTGTGTTCGCTATGAAAGAAAAAACATATCAAATGTTTGTCGTAGTCATGACTCTAAAATGTGATATGATTATTTAAATGATATGCGCTCTTTCGGTTTCACTTTTCACTACCGAATGTGCTCATGTCATGGCTGTCATAACTTTTGAGTTCAATTTGCAACAAACTGAATGTGATTTAAAACATTATTACCTGTTATTAACAGCCTATGCAGGTTCTGTTCACTAAACTAGACATCGTTAACATTAGGGCATTTATTTTTACCTAATTATCCCAACGACTCGCATATTATTAGTTCAGCGATTTCATTTATTCCCAAACCCCTCCTCAGCATGATGCTGATCTTTGCTGATTGGTCCGATGACCCAGTCTGTAACAATTAGTCGACTACGTTTAGCCCGAGACAGATAGAATCACCCACCATGGCCCAATGCAGTTTAACACTAGCATATTACTCTATTCCTAACCTTGACACACATTCAGTATTAATTCGCACAGTGGCAAAAGCTGAACTATTTCGAAACTTGACCGCCATACGCGTGTAGAAACAGCTGACGGTGGCCATAGCAAAGACAAATGGCAGAGGATCATGAGATCACAAACACGTTTAAATCCGTAAAGAAAGCAGGACGTGTTGCATTTCCAACTTGGTTTTAGATGCGATATGAGAATATAAAGTTAACCAGATATAGTACAAGCCACATGGAGCGGTTACAAGTAACAAAGTAACAAGTAGTTTTGCAAGCTAGAGAAAACAAGGAGGCAACCATTTTAATCGCACTTACTTACACTTGTGAAATGGGGGAAAAATACATCAATAGTCTTTTCTGATCCTTTCTTTAACATGGTAAGCGTGTAAATTGCTGAAGCACTCGTCAGAAAAATGACAGGAACACAGCACAAGGCTGGGGCTATAATGCTGAATGTTTTTGCAAAAATAAACTTCAACCACTGACTCTTCACAGCCTCATCTTAGGGTAGGGAAAATAACACCAACTTTCCCTCACACTTCAGAGCACAGCGTCTTCGTGACATGATTAAACCGGGATCTGCTACAGTGTTTGTCTTACTCTTTTTCTTTCTATAGTGTTTGTGGGCGGGGCAGGGGGTTTCAATTTTCCCGGGTTGGGAAATGGGCGCGGCATGAGTTCTATATTGATATCACGCCAACACGGCTAAAGATTCGTTACCCCAACAATTCACTTAAACAAATCCGAGTAGACTCTTTTATAGATTAAGCAATAGTTTTAAACACTGTGCACTTTCAGATTTAAGCTTTAGCTGGATATTTCACTACACTCAGAGCTGCGTTACACATTGCATGGAAGTTCATTTTTAAAAAACCATAATAGGGGCTCTTTAATACGTAATTAAATGATGGTTGTTAAATTATTTATTTGTATACGTGAAAATTTTGTTGTTTTATTGTTTTTGTTTTTGTTTTTTTAGAATTCAGAAGTTGGTGGGTTCTTCAAATGTATTAAGAAAATCAAGACCGGTTCTGTGAAGATGGGAAAAGTGATCAGTTCACACTTGTTTCAGTCTCCGTAAGTCCTCATATAAAACAAACCAAACACATATAATTGTACATTTACGCTTGACCATTTTTAATTTAAATACTGTAATTTTAGGATAAGTGATTCATCAGAGGAAGAGGACCAAAATAGTGAGCATGACGTCATATCAGTGGTATGTCTTTTCTGTGGAGATGTATAATAATGCAATTAGAGCTGCACGATTCTGGCTAAAATGAGAATCACAATTTTTTTTCTTGGCTTAAAATCAAGATCACGATTTTTTCACGATTCTGTAGATGTAAAATAAAGATTAATATGAGTAGGCTATTATTACTGTAATTCTCAAAGTATGGTAAAACATGTAGCTTTGCTGTTTTTTAAAATGCTACATTTTGTAAAGACTTGTGATGGTGGACTTGAATAGACTTTAACTTTGTCCTGTTTGCTAATTCACAGTTAAGTGATGACATCAGAATTTAACTATTCATAATTCTGAAGTTGAATTATTATGTTTGAGACTTATATGCTTGTCATTTGTCCTTGAAAAAACTATTAGACTATTTTATTTACTGGTAATACGAGCCATTTGACATTATATTTAACATTTATATAGGCATTATATGTAGTAGTTCTACTGACCCAGTAAACATTTATTTTCATGCACAACACTTTGGCCCTGTATACACTGCCAGTTAAATGTGACCCAATTCTGATTTTTTTTTTGCTCGTTTGACACAAATTGGATCTGTATGATCGTGTAAACACGAAAAATGCATGCATTTGGATATTCAGAGATCAGTTTCAAGCTTATATGTGGATATAAATCAGAAATGTGACAATGCGACCATCATGTAAAGAGGCAGATCAGATTTATTGAGGCATTCCATTTTGTACGTCATCAAACTTGTGACATTGTGGTATTTCTCCACGGTTTAATGACGTTGTAGAGCGTGTGTGGAGATGTCGACGGGGTAAACAACAACAGAGGAAACACTGAGAAGGAAAGTGGTCAGTGGCCACAATTTGCTCCCACCAGACCTGAGATCTCTCTCATACCCACAAATTCCTCTGAATGGTGGAGGACACCATATATAAACCATAGTCGCAAGCTGCGACGACGACCCTTTCCCCTCCTCCACCTCAAAAGGATTTTAAAGTTGGGTGAAGTTCACATATTTCCCAGAGCTAAAAACAACAATTTCTTCCATCGTGGCTTGTGTGGCGCAGATGCTAGAACCCGCCTTTAGGCATGCGCAACACTGTAAGTTGTATGGCAAGTGTAAACCCATGAATCGGATTTGGGTTACAATAAAAAGAACGTGTAAATGGACAGGCAAAAAAAATCAGATATAGGCAGCAAATCGGAATCAGGCATCAAGACCTGACAGTGTAAACCGGGCCTTTGTGTTTGCTATGAAAGAAAAAAACATACCAAATGTTTGTCGTAATGATGACTCTGAAATGCAATATGATTATTTAAATGATGTGCACACTTTCGGTTTCACTTTTCACTGCCGAGTGCGCTCATGTCATGGCTGTCGTAACTTTAAGTTCAGTTTGCAACAAACTGAATGTTATTTAAAGCATTATTTGTCGTTATTAACAGCCTATGCAGGGTCTGTTCACTAAAGTAGATATCATTGGAGGTAGGGCTGTGTAATTTGGGGGAAACATCTAATATGCGATTACGATTTGATTTGCAATTTAATTTTGTAGTAAAGCTTCAGCTTAATATTCTGTATTGCTAAAATGCAGTGAGTGTTAGTTAAAAAAAGGAACTTTAAAAGATATTAACAAACTCCAACTTTAATTCAAATTTGTTTAGAAGTATTCAGAAATTAAACACTCATTTTTCTCTAGAGCAAACAGTAGTGAGGGATGGCATTAGTTCGCTCTGAAATTGTACTTTGTTGTTGCTCCCTACTAGATTGAGTGTCACTGCCAATACTTTTAGTTGATTTTTTAGCAAGGCACTTCTCATATGGCTGCCTGTGGTGCTTTTTTAGGTGCTGGTTGTTGTATTTGCTTGTGCTGTGGCAACAATTCTGCGACAGCTCTTACAAATGACCTGTTTTTGTTCGTTGTCTGCTACGTCTGAAATTCCCATATTACCTATGTCCTGTTTTTCTTTGATATAAATTCATCTATTAATGCTTCTGAAGGGGCAGACGCCATCATCCCACTTATCCGTGCTTTCCTGTTTGTTTGTTCATTCGTTCGTTTGTTAGTTTGTTTGTTTTTTGGGCTTTCTGCATAGTTCGGTCACGCAATTCTGATTGGGCAGAATGAAAGTGTGCTCACTCAATTGGCTAGTAAGACTGCCACACACAGACGGCAGTGATGCATTTGCTCTGGGTGGGGGATATTAGCACACGCACTCAAGCGAACTAGCGGATGCGTTGAGTATAAACCAGGTTTAAGCAGTCTGCATGCCTAGATATTTGATTTTATACACCTAAATTAATTACTTGGAGCGGTCCCCCAAAATGTAGGCAATCTAGTGTCGTTAATTTTAGGGTGCTTTCACACCTGCCTTGTTTAGTTCGTTTAAATCAAACTAGGGTTTGTTTTCCCTCTTGGTGCTGTTCGTTTGGGCAGGTGTGAATGTAGCAATCGCACTTGAGTGCGCACTAAAAGCAGACCAGAAACAAAAAAACTGTCTCTTTGAAGAGATCGCCTCGATACGCTATTAAACGAACCCTGGAGCGATTCTATTGTGGTGAGAACATGATCCAAACTAGAACAGACCCAACCGCAAAAAGGACTGCACCTTTTTGGACTATTAAAGCTGCCGTATTCCGATATGCTGTGCATTATGGTATGTCGATGAAAAATTTTTGTTGACAGATTTTTTTTTTAACAGAGAGAGATAGAGGGGAAAAACTTTACCTGATGGATCGTTGGTAATATTTCTGAAAGTTGACCATGTCACAGCTTAGCAAAATTTAATTCACGCCACCTCCTGAAGTGACTTGCGATGGGCATTCAGCGTTTACAATGCATTAAAACATTGTTTTCCAGCCACAGCCGCGCCTCATCCTCGAAATGTATAGTTTGTCTAAAGTGATTTATACAGACTACATAGTATACTATGAGCAGGGATACAATCAGCCAACGCAGTCGTCTTATTCATAGTAAAAATTAACATTTCGTGTCTGCTGGTTTGTTTACTTGCCTGGAGTTCCATTGGCATCTTCCCGCATGTTAAATCTGACTAATCGAAAAGCAGTTTGGGAAATACATTCAATAACATCTGGCCAATGAGTGATGTGGATTTTGTCACATGACTGCACTTTGGCGACTGTTTCTGACCAAAGCAATCAGTGTGGTGTGAAAAGGACCCAAAAACAGCAGAAAAATGCAACAATGTATCATTTGTTGTCCATGGTTCGGACCACAGATGTGAAAGCACCCTTACATAATAAAAGTTTCATAAAACAATTATTATGGTTTCAAAAATATATTTCATACATTTTATAACAATACAGTAATCAGTTGTTTTCGTTTGGCTTTATTTCAGGATAAAGCCCTTTTTGTTCCAGGTTACAAAAGAGGAATCAACTTCAAATGGTTGCCAGACTTTATCAGGGAGAGAAGGACTCTGGAAAACTATTTATCAAATGGCGTTGACAAGGAAAAGAAAACAGAACAAATTATCGAGTACAGACAACGAAATCAACATCCACAGAGAACTTCAGCCAAGGCATTATCAAAATCATCCCAGGTGTCCAAGAAGCCGAAAAAACAAGACACGCATGAGGTTTTAGCTTCTTGTTCAGATCATGAAGATCTTGAGATTGCCGAATGTGCTGAAAATTCACATGAAGGTCATAAAGTGGTTATCGAGGAGACACAGACACAAACTGTAGAAGAAGCATCGGCTCATTTGGAGCGCGAGGATGACCTTAACTGTAAAGTTGTCGAGTACAGAAAACGAAAGAGACATCCAAAGAGAACTTCAGCCAAGGCATTATCAAAATCATCCCAGGTGTCCAAGAAACCGAAAAAACAAGACACGCATGAGGTTTTAGCTTCCTGTTCAGATCATGAAGATTTTGAGAGTGTCGAATGTGCTGAAAATTCACATGAAGATCATAATGTGGTTATCGAGGAGACACAGAGACAAACTGTAGAAGAAGCATCGGCTCATTTGGAGCACGAGGATGACCTTAACTGTAAAAATCAGCCGGATGTTGACCAACCCAATGAAAGCAATTTCATTGGTCCACCCCAAGAGGGAGATATTTCCACGCAGAGTGATACTCAACAGACTGACAGTGACATCGGCTCCGTGGATTTATTCAGCCCATTGAACAGTCCAAAACGAGACGATCAAATTCCTAATACCACATCTATTACAGCAAACGTGGAGGAAAACGATCAAGACAGTGATGTGACACAGATAGAGAGTGAAGGACAACATGTGTCAACATTTACACAAGAAACACAGAAATGTTTTGCAAATGAGGAATATGACAGTGATGAAACACACATAGACACTGAATCTTTGTCCAGGTTTGAGCCAAGAACACCAAACAAACAGTTTACCAGTACTAAACACCCTGAAATCCCACAGTTTAGAGTTCAGAGTCCTAAACCACCCTCAAGGCAAGCGGAGACCGTGAATGTGCAACTATCTCCTAAACATTTACCACTATCTTATGTACCATTAAGTCAAGTCCCCATAAGTCCATGTGAAAATGCTATCGTAGGTCGACAAAAAACAATGGTTGAGACTGAAACCGATAGTCCGATGTTTAAAATCACTGGACCGAGTTTTCTTAAAAGAAAAAGAAAGAGAACGAAAGATAAAAATGCTGCTGCTGATTTCAAACAACATGATACCAATGGAGATGTTGGTCAGATGGTGAGTTGTCCTGGTGATGACATCACAGGACTTAAAGCAATACCCATAGAGAACATTGAAGCATGTGGAGTGGAACATGAAATGGCAATTGGAGAACAAACCGAAGAATTGGGTTTAAAGTCAAAGGAGCTCTTGGAGGAAAGTGTTTTATCTACGGTCAACAGTGCTAGCACAAAGAGTAAGAGGGAAAAGATGAATAAGTATAAGGTAAAAGAGTGTGAGGCTGTAGAGAATCAGTTGGTTGAGACATCCAAAAAAGCCAAAAAGAAGAAAAAGGACAAAGAGAGAATATCAACATCATATCCAGAGGAAAATAATCTTACAAACATCCAATCAAATGAAGCATTCGACTCCGCAGAGTTGAGAGTAAAAGAAGTGAATCAATCAAGTCAATTCCTTAACACTGATCAACGAACATGTGTACAGACCTCAGAGGAAATTACTGGTGAAACTGAATTAAAAAAGAAGACGACACGCCATGAGACGGATGACCCTCTTTATGAATCTGTTGGTCTGGATGTTACCTTAGCATCTCAGTTTGATGTTGGTCTCAGAATCGATGAACAACAGGAAGGTTTGGTCACTGAAGAAGGTGAGAGAGATGAACGTTTGCAGGGTAAAGCAATGAAGGTTGCCAAAGGCAAAAAGAAAATTCAGGACACAAGTTTTCAAGTTGATCATGACATTGGATTGGATAAACAAAGGTCAGATAGTGGAGCAAAACCAGCAAATTTGGATTTAGATGGTTTGGAAAGCTTAACGATTAAAAAGAAAAAAAAGAAGAAGAAGAAGAAAAAGCACAAATTAAAAGAGAAAACTGACCCCAAGCTTGATTTTGATTTTGACTACAATGTGCAATTGTTTCAGACTGATAGGTTACAAACTACAGATTCTGTGCTTTTGGACAGCACACATACCAATAAACAGAAAAAGAAGAAATTGAAATGTCAAAATGACACTGATCAGAGTTCAGATTTGAAGCAACTGCACGTTGTCGGCAGCAAATTACAAACTATTGATTTGCCAAAAACCGATAAACACATGGAAAGAACAGGAGTTAGCTCATCTGATGCACTTTTGGAGCACATGGATGACAGAACTCCAGGAATGAGAGAAAATAACACAATTCAGACCGATCAGATTGAGCATTTACAGACATCAGAAGAAGTGACAAGATGTTCATCACCCAGATTAAGCTCCGATAAGAAAAGAGAGAAAACATCTGTTCATCCAAATCTGGATGCAAGTTCTGTGTTTCAGTTTGATGGGTTCAAAGCAAATGAAGACCAGGCAATTACACAAAATACCCCAGAACATTTGGAAAATAATTCAGTAGGTCCTCCATCTCAAGTTGAGAACATCACAAATGTCAATTCTTCTGTGCTTTTAGATCACACGCACATGAATACACTGAGAGAGGGTCAATTAAAAGAGCAAAGCTACAAAGAGCTTGCTTTAGCTTTTGGATTGAAACAACTGTGCATTGTTGTCAATAAGTTAAAGACTACAGATTTGCCAAAAACCAACAAAAACATGGAAGGAACAGGAGTTGGGTCATCTGATGAACTTTTGAAGCACACAGATGATAGACCTCTAGAAATGAGAGAGAATAACGCAATTCAGACCAATCAGATTGAGCATTTACAGACATCAGAAAAAGTGAAAAGACATTCATCACCTCGAGTAACCAGATTAAGTTTTGCAAAGAAATGGATGAAAACATCTGTTGATTCAAATTTGGATGCAAGTTCTGGGTCTCAGTTTGATGGGTTGAATAGCATGGCAAAAGAAGACTGGACATTTTCACAAAACATGGATTTGCCTTTAAAAAGAACTAAAAATAAACAAAAAGACAAAGAGAGAATAGGAGTTAGCTCAGATGCACTTTTGAAACTCATGGATGATAGACCTCCAGAAATGAGAAAGAAGAACACAATTCAGACCAATCAGATTGAGCATTTACAGGCATCAGAAAAAGTGACCAGACGTTCATCGCCCCGTTTAACCAGATTAAGCTTAGCAAAGAAAATGGAGAAAACATCTGTTGATCGAAATCTGGATGCAAAATCTGGATCTCAGTTTGATGGGTTGAAAGAGGCTTCAAAAGAAGACCGGACAGCTCCACGAATCAGCATTGAAGAAAAGCAGAGTGATGCCATTTCCTCAGAAGGTTTAGAAAATAACCCAGCACATTTAGTTTCCACTAATAAAAGTGATTATGCAAGTCCTTCATCTCAAGTTGATAACATTGTTGGACTGCAGTCAGATGCCAATTCTGTGCTTTTGGACCGCACGCATACTGATAAACGGAAAAAGAAGAAGATAAAGCATAAATTAATAGAGCAAACTGACACACAGCTTACTTCAAAAGTTGATAACAATGTGCAGCCATTTCAGTCCATTGAGTTACGAACTATGGATTTAACTTCAAAAATAATTACAAATAAAAAACACAAAGACCAGGAAAGAACAGCATCTGATGCAGTTTTGAAACACTTAGATGATGGTCCTTCGGAAATGAGAGAGAATAACACTATTCAGTCTGATAATATTGAGCATTTACAGACATCAGAAGAAATGACAAGATGTTCATCACCCAGATTAAGCTCAAATAAGAAAAAGAAGAAAAAATCTGTTGATACAAATCTGGATGTGAGTTCTGGGTCTCAGTTTAATGGGTCGAATGGGACATCAAAAGAATACAGCAAAAACAGCACTGGTATCAGTTCTTCGGAGAGTATGCATACTAGTAAAGGAAGGAAGAAAAAGCAGAAATTAAAAGAGCAGGAGAATGTAGAGTCTGTTGGGGACAACGTTCATTCTGTTGAGCCGGATCAGTTCAGTGGATTACAAATAACCGAGATGACGACAAAAACAAAAAAGAAGAAAGATAAAAAGAGGAAAAAGCAAGCAAATGTAGAGGAGAATGACTTAAAAGGAATCTTGTCAAGTGAAGCTTTTAAAGCTTCTCAGACTGATCAACTTGAGCATATACAGACCTCTAAGAAAATTAAAGGTCAATCACCTAATGTCGCTGCATCAAAATCGGCGAAGAAGAAAAAGAAAAAAAGGAATGAGACTAAAGATCCTCAGTATGAATCCATGGATCTGGATTTGAGTTTAGCAAAAGAAGACCGGACAAGTACACAGAACCACTCTGGAGAAACGCAGGGTGATGGCAATGCTGTGGAACATTTGGAAATGAATCCAGCAGGCTTAATAAAGATTTCCAAAAAGAAAAAGAAAAGGGAGAATGCAGGGATAGTTCAACTTGATAACATCATTGGATTGCAGTCAGAAAGTTCTACAGACGTCAATTCTTCTGTGCTTTCGGACAGCACAGATACCAATAAACACAAAAAGAAGAAAAGGAAGACATTAAAAGAGCAGGATAATGTAGAGGCTGAAGGGGACGATGTCCATTCTGTTGACCCGGATAAGTTCAGTGAGTTACAAATAACTGAGATGACAACAAAAAAGAAAAGGAAGCATAAAAGATGTGAAGAGGAGCGTCGTTTACGAGACGTTTCATCAAATGAAGGTATTAAAGCACCTCAGACAAGTCAACTTGAGCATGTACAGACTTCTAAGGAAATTACTCAATGTCAATCACCCAATGTAGCTACATTTAAGTCAGAGAAGAAGAAACAGCAGAAAAGGGATGAGACTGAGGTACCGCAGTATCTGGATGCGAGTTCTGTGTCTCAGTTTGATGATGTCACTCGATTGAAAAAGCGAGCAAAAGAAGACCGCACAACCACACAAAACAGCTCTGAAGAAACACAGAATGATGATATTTCCTCAGAACAATTGGAAATGAATCCAGTGCATTTAATAAAAGTTTCCAAAAGGAAAAAGAAAAGGGAGAAGAAGGCAGGCTCTCCATATAAAGTTGATAACATTGTTGGATTGCAGTCAGGAGATTTCACAGATGTCAATTTTTCTCAGCTTTCGGACAGCAAACGAACTGATAAACAGAAAAAGAAGAAAAGGAAGAAATTAAAAGAGCAGGAGAATGTAGAGGCTGATGCTGACGATGTTCATTCTGTCGAGCCGGATCAGTTCAGTGGGTTACATATAACCGAACCGACAACAAAAAAGAAAAGGAAACATAAAAGATGTGTAGGGGAGAGTGGTTTACGAGACATTTCATCAAACGAAGCTTATAAAGCTCCTCAGACCAATCAGCTTGAGCATATACAGACTTCTGAGGAAATTACTCCATTTCAATCACCTAATGTAGCTGCATTAAAGTCAGCGAAGAAGAAAAAGAAGAAAAGGGATAAGACTGTGGAACCTCAGTGTCTGGATGCGAGTTCTGTGTCTCAGTTTGATGATGTGAAAACGCGAGCAAAAGAAGACCAGACACTTACACCAAACAGCTCTAAAGAAACACAAGGTGATGACAATGCTGTAGAATGTTTGGAGATGAATCCAGCAGGCTCAATGAAGGTTTCAAAAAAGAAAAAGAAAAGAGAAAATGCAGCTTCTCCATATAAAGTTGATAACATTGTTGGATTAGAGTCAGGGAATTCAGCAGACGTCAGTTCTTCTGTGCCTTCAGACAGCACAGATACCAATAAACACAAAAAGAAGAAAAGGAAGAAATTAAAAAAGCAGGAGATTGTAGAGGCTGATCTACAGACGTCTGAGGAAATTATTCAGTGTCAATCACCTAATGTAGCTACATTAAAGTCAGTAAAGAAGAAAAAGGATGAGACTAAGGAACATCATTGCCTGGATGCAAGTTCTGTGTCTCAGTTTGATGATGTCTCTCGGTTAAAAAAGCGAGCCAAAGAAGACCGCACAACCATACAAAACAGCTCAGAAGAAACGCAGAGTGCTGACATTTCCTCAGAACAACTGGAAATGAATCCAGCACATTTGATAAAGGTTTCCAGAAGGAAAAAGAAAAGAGAGAATGGAGGATCTCCAAGTCAAGTTGGTAACATTGTTGGATTGCAGTCAGGAAATTCCACAGACATCAGTTCTTCTGTGCTTTCGGACAGCACACGTACCGATAAACAGAAAAGTAAGCAAAAGAAGAAATTAAAAGAGCAGGAGAATGTAGAGGCTGATGCCGACGATTTTCATTCTGCAGAGCCGGATCAGTTCAGTGGATTACAAATAACTGAGATGACAACAAAAAAGAAGAAGAAACATAAAAGATGTGTCGAGGAGAGTGGTTTACGAGACATTTCATCAAATGACGCTTTTAAAGCTCCTCAGACCAATCAACTTGAGCATGTACAGACTTCTGAGGAAATTACTCAATGTCAATCACCCAATGTAGCTGCATTAAAGTCAGAGAAGAAGAAAAAGAAGAAAAGGGATAAGACTGATAAACCTCAGTGTCTGGATGAGAGTTCTGTGTCTCAGTTTGATGATTTTAAAAAACGAGCAAAAGCAGACCGCACAACTACACACAACAGCTCTGAAGAAACGCAGAAGGACGACATTTCCTCAGAACGTTTGGAATTAAATCCAGCACATTTAATGAAGGTTTCTAAAAGGAAAAGAGAGAATAAAAGTCTTGGATTGCTTTCAGAAAACACTGCCGACCTCAATTCTTCCTCGCTTTTGGACAGCACAGATACCGATAAACACAAAAAGAAGAAAAGGAAGAAATTAGAAGGGCAGGAGAATGTAGAGGCTGATGTGGACGATGTTCATTCTGCAGAGCCGGATCAGTTCAGTGAGTTACAAATACCCGAGATGACAACAAAAAAGAAGAAGAAACATAAAAGATGTGTCGAGGAGAGTGGTTTAAAAGACATTTCATCAAATGAAGCCTTTAAAGCTCTTCAGACCAATCAACTTGAGCACATAGAGACGTCTGAGGAAATGACAATAAAAACAGTGAAGAAGGAAAAGAAAAAAAGAGATGCGACTGAGGAACCTCATTATAAATCCGTTGATCTGGATGTGAGTCCTACAGAAAGTACTACAGAAGCTAAATTAAATCCCACCAAGCACAAAAAGAAGAGGAAACAAAGTTTTTCTGGCAGTCACGATGCTCATGAAGCACCTGAGAGGAAGAGGAAGAAGGACAGAAACTGATTGCGTCACAAATGGAGGTGGAAAGTTCTGATGTTACAACATTCCTTGAAAAAGTCTCAGATCCTGATGTTGAAATCACCCGAGACCATTCCAAAGAAACCAAAGGGTGTCACAAACAAGCAAATGTAGAGTACACAGGCCTCAAACTGATTTCCTGGAGAGGGCAGCTTTGCTCAGTTTTGCTCCAATCCTATCAGACATAGCTGATCCGAGTGATCAAGGTGTCCAAAAGAGTCTTGAACACCTTGATTAGTCGGATCAGCTGTGTTTGATCAGGGTTGGAGCAAAACTGTGCAGAGCTGCGCCCTCCAGAAACTGAGTTTGAGGCCTGTGGTATAGTTTTGAACCAGAAACCATACAAATTAAGAGAACTGACTCCGTCAAACAGTAAAAGGATAGTGTTGTTTGATAGCAAGTTCCTACAGATATTAGAAAAGGATGGAAGATAGAAAATATAATAAGAAAATAAGGATTTTCCATGACAGCTGACTCGCATACAGGAGTAGATTCGGATTACACACCCACAATGACCTAAAACTGAAGCAAAGGTGCCTGGACAGGTTCTGTTCAAACTGAGTGTCATGCTAATGTCATTGTTCAGTTGCACAAAAGGCATGATGCATATGAAGAGAATGACGTAATGATAGAAACCAGGAAAGGGAACAATAGAGTTATCGTGGAACAAGTTATTGCATAGGCAAAATTCTTAAATATATACATATGTTTGCGGTATAAAGGAAGTATGCCATTCATAATGACGATGGTGTATCTGCTAAGAATGAACACATGGCAGGGACCATGAAAAAAACCCATTATGCATCCGTTCATATGTTCTGGTTTTGGAGCTACAAGAATAGAAAAATAAACCGTTCATAGTCTTTAAGAGAAATTATAAATGTAAAAGAGAAGCTCTGGTAATGACAAATGGTCATGAATGATAAATATAAAAGCAGCGAGTTAATTTTTAAACCCTTTTATTTTTGTAATATTCTGTTTGGTTTCATTTCGATGGAGATGAAATTGAGAGTTTTGACACATGAATGTGCAATATCGTTGCTGATGTGTTGTAGATTGATCCGTGATCTTATAGATCAGTGGCTTTATTTTTTTATGATGATTGTCATTCAGGTCATTTTTCAATGTTTTATTGAATTGTTCAGTCATTGTGTTGCCAGAGCATTGTTTTTTTTATTATTATGATCAGAGTATTTTTATATAGCACGAGTGTTTCATTGGAGTTATTGTGCCTTTACTAATTTGTTCATTTTTATTCACAATTTATGCTACTCTGCAACAGAGAAATAAAACAACATGTTTCTGCTCATGTGAAACTGACTTGTTTTTAGTTTGTTTCTTTAATTTTTATAGACTAGATCTCTGGATGGAAAGAGTAGTGTGATCTTGTACACGTGCAGGGCACACGTAACATTGAAAATTATTTTACAGTCTATTTAACATCAGTAGTTTTTCTTTGAATTAATTGTACTTAATTTTGACAGCCTAATGACTTAAGCCAAAGGTCTCAAACTCAATTCCTGGAGGGCCGCAGCTCTGCACAGTTTTGGTCCAACCCTATCAAACACAGCTGATCCAACTAATCAACGTGTTCAAGACTACTAGAGCAGGTGTGAGTTGGAGGTGGTTGGAGCTAAACTATTTAGAGCTGTGGCGCTCCAGGAATTGAGTTTGAGACCATTGAATTAAGCCAAGAATCAACCAAATGACACTTTCAAGCATTTTTCAAACTAACTTCTTTTATATACCACAGGATTAAAACAATTGGAATGCACACGGATGCGTAAATGATGACAGAACTTTTATTCTTGGTGAACGATCACTTTTGATCCACATAATGAGGTTTGTAATTTGAAATGATTTTAAATCCTTTACTGTTGGGGATTTTTTCACTGATTTCTATCTGCATGTTTATCATTGGGCCATAACTGGCTACATGTGCCTGTTTATAAACGAGTCAATGACTTATCCTCTAAACCAAATCATGGGATCATTCACCAGTGTGTGCTGCTTCAGGGCATAGTTCCCCCAAAAATGAAAATTACTTACTCAGGTGGTTCAAAACGTTTATGAATGTATTTCTTCTGTTGTCTTACTTAAGAATGTTGAAAAAAATCCTTTGACATCCATAGCAAAAACAAAAAAAAATACTATGGAGGTCAATAGATGTTATTTTTCAACATTCTTCAGTATATTTTTCTTACCTCAATAAAGTTGGTTTTATATTTGCGTATTTAATCAGTGACCGCTTATGACATGCTCTCTATCCGCTTGTTAAGTGGTGACGTATGTAATACTGTTTCCGGGTCCAAGCCGCGATTTATTTGAGTAGAGAAATCATTAGTTTATGATCACATTTTTTTCCTATCACACATTAAAGTTAATTTTTTATAAAATCCTAGTGTACACAACAATCTCTGGGCTTGCTGCATAACAAATACCAAAAATGTAACAATTTATTAAAAAAATTAATCACTTTCTGGCCATCGGATATTAGGCATGGACATATATATTGCGATCGTAATTTTCGAAAGTATTAAATCGCTTTGTAAAAATTTATTAATACCATTTCATGAGTCTTCCCATTCAGTTGAATAGAGCGCTTGGACCCGGAAGCCGCTTCGCGTGACGTCACACTTAACTAGCGGATATTGTTTACCATGGTACTTTGAATATTCAGTCTGAAAATTGCTTGTAAATATGTCTTCAAAACAACATAAGTACTATTTAACTGACTGTAAACAATGTTGCACTTTGGTAGTCGTTGGCTGATAATATAATTTCACTATTTAGAATTAGCTAAGCATACTTTAATGAAATTATATTATTTAGGAGAAAGTTGAATGTGCTAATATGAAACCAACTGAACCACAATATTTTTCTTTCTGTTCAACCGAAGTAAGAAACTCAAACAGGTTTGAAACTAGTGGTGGATGAGTAAATGATTGCAGGATTTTAGGTAAAAATTTATCACATTCAATTTTGGATGAGCTATTCCATTAAGCTTAGAAATGTGCTTTGCATTGCGATTTTTAGCACAGCTCTGACTTCTGATTCTGAGAAAAATATTTAAATGAGCAAATAGTAAAGACTGCACAACAAAACAGTGAGTTTATAATTGACAATGCATAAAAATATATGATAGGAATTACCTAGTCGCAATGTCAAGAAACAAGGCAAGCTGTTTTGAACACCTAAAATTATTTGGAAGCAAATGGGCTTTGAAGGTATATAGACCAGGCATGTCCAAACTTGGTCCTGGAGGGCCGGTGTCCTACAAAGTTTAGTTCCAACCCCAATCAAACACACCTGAGCTAGCGAATCAAGCTCTTACTAGGCTTTCTAGAAACATCTTTGCAGGTGTGTTGAGGCAAGTTGGAGTTAAAATCTGCAGGACACCAGCCCTCCAGGACTGAGTTTGAACACCCCTGGTATAGACAAATTCAGTTTGCACCTGTTCCTTCATGAAAAAAAGTAAGGCGGATTTTTACTATAGCCTTTTCAGTAAGTTATGACACAGTGATATTATTTAATATCAAGTCATTATTATTTTAATATGGCGACATGGTGGCTCAGTGTCTAGCACATATGCTGTTTAAGTTAGCAGTTCATTCCGCTGTGGTGACCCTTAATGAGTAAATCAAAAAGTTAAATGAATGAATTATTTTAATTAATCTTTTTACAGAAAACCCTTATTAAAATAACTTAAATCCTATTGACCTACTTTGATTTTGTATCTGTTGATGTAATCAGTTATGAATAGAAGTAAATGCTATTCACTGAAAGCACTAAATATATTTCACTAAATGCATATAAAAAAATTTCTACCTATAACTCCATTTCAGTTAACAAACTGATTACACTCTTAGATATAAAGATTCCAAAATCTGCCCAAATGTAGAAGTGTTTTTGAACCATACTATTGTGTTATAGTGTGTTACAGTATCTACAACACTTAAGTGAATGCTACAGCAATATTAACTAGTGAACTGATAATCTGTATTAGTATACTTGAGATTTTACTACAGTAAACTGTTAATGTTGTGGTATAATTCATTCATTCATTTTCTTTTCGGTTTAGTCCCTTTATTAATCTGGGGTCACCACATTGGAATGAACCGCCAACTTATCCAGCACGATTTTACATAGTGGATGCCCTTATAGGTCCCAACCAATCTCTGGGAAACATCCACACACACTCATTCACACTCATACACTACGGACAATTTAGCCTTCCCAATTCATCTGTTTTGCATGCTTTAGACTGTGGGGGAAACCGGAGCGCCCTCAGGAAACCCATGTGAATGCAGGCAGAACATGCAAACTCCACCAGAAACGCCAACTGACCCAGCCGAGGCTCGAACCAGCGACCTTCTTGCTGTGAGGCGACAGCACTACCTACTGCGCCACTGCATCGCTGTTGTAGAATAATATACTCCATGTTTCAAGAAAACTTAGTAGTAATATGTAATGTTTATATTTAAAATATTGGTTTGCAGGGTAAAGGGATAGTTCACCCAAAAAATGAAATGTACTCAACCATTGACTTCCATCGTGGGATAATATGGAAGTCAATAGTTACAGGTTTCCAACATTCTTCAAAATATCTTCTTTTGTGTTCAACAGAATTGAAATAGGTTTGGAACAAGTAGTGGGAGTATTTTATTTTTATAAACTGTCCCTTTAATTCAAATACTTTGCTATACAGTTCAAAACTGATTTTAAAATAAATTATTATAGTATTTTAACTAACTTTTGGCTTCCCTAAGGAACATTTCGGGTATTAGTTATTACAACATTTTTTTTAATGATGAGAGAGCATTTTAATAGCTGTGTGGAATTCTGGAAAGGTTTCTTCATGGAGCAAATGAATGCTTTTATTCTTGCTACCTGCTTGTTTATTATTTATGTGTGTGTAATCTGTTTTGAATGCTCACGGCTGCCATCCAAACGCTCAATAAACCACAGCGCGAATGTGTTGAAACCTGACCCGTGCGCGCTTATAACGCAGATGACACACGGACATGGCTATGCACGGGACTTAAGCACAGCCTTCAAAATAAGCATTATATAAGAGCAGTCACACACATCACATCGGCGACCAGAAGAAACGGCAGTTGTGTGGAAAAACTTTGCTTTCTCGTGAACTGCGCGCGGCCCCGCTATGAGTTCGCGTACTAATATTTCTTGTTTACAAGAAGCCAAACGGGTGGCTATCTTCGGTGGCACGCATGGAAACGAGATGTCTGGCATAGTGCTGGCAAATATGTGGATACAGAATGCAACGGAGATCGAACGAAAAGGATTGGTGTGCAAGCCGTTCATAACCAACCCGAGAGCGGTGGAGAAATGCACCAGGTACATCGACACGGATCTGAACCGAGCCTTCACGCCGGAGAATCTCAGGTAAACACCGCCTGTTTTCTGCACGGCGCGCTCTTGTTTATGTAGTCTGTAAGTGTTGAACAACAATGGCTTTCATTCTGTGGTGAACTTTTGAGTTTTGCGTGTGTTTAAGGTCTACTATTATGTTGTTGTCGTGTGTTGTCATGCATATGTCAGGTCGTCTCGTCTTGTATTTCCGCTATGTTCGCGTCTTATGTCGTGTTTTTAGGCTGATTTATTACTGCAGGAGCAATGTGTTTGCTCCATATCGTTATATTAAGGGCTAGTATTAATCATTAAATGATTAAATTAGGATGTTATATTAATCTGAAATGGCTAGCATTAAAAACATCACACACGTTATAGCATATCTTTGTTGATGGAGAGGTGCAGTAACAGAAAAATACACCTTCGTTCGTTTAGTCTTCAGGTAAACATCGCAGTTTTCTGCACTGCCTGTTTGTTTATGAATAGCAGTTTACATTTAGTTAGCCTACGTATAAGCAATGGAAATTTCCGTGGTGAAACTTTTACACTCGCGCGCTACACTCGCGTTTGTGGTTTGTTATGTTGTTGTCATGCATTTGTCAGGTCGTCTCGTGTTGTTATGTCGCTGTGTTCGCGTCTCGTGACGTGTTTTTAGGCTGAAATATTGCAGGAGTGCTGGATTCTGCTCCATTGAAGCTCAGTCGAGCTGTTATTCGGACACGTCCTGTGTAAACAGCCCCTTTACATGACAGAGTATTTGCAGGGCGGTCAGCTGATCTCAGCCGCTCATGTCATGACTGTTGGGAAACGTGAGTGAAGCGTGATTTGGGTCATGAAGAGCCTGAATAGCGCTGCATCCTATACAGCGCGTAAACACAGGTTGTTTTCCAGGATTATGTTGCAAAGTTAACCCTTTGATTATTCAAAAAATCGATTTTTGGCTTAATTGTGTTATTTTGCACACATTATTATAGTTTGGGTTAGAAATACACAGTATTACAAATTTGCCCTTGGCCCTAATGTCTTAAAGAGACAGTTCACCACAAAAATGAAAATTCGGTTGTCTTTTATTTACTCACTCCAAACCTGTTTGAGTTTTTCTTTCTTCTATTAAACTTAAGGGAGGGTATTTTGAAGAATAATACAAAATGTAAACATTCCATAGTATTTAATTTACTATGGAAGACAGTCAATGGATGCTGGTTTTCAACCTTCATCAAAATATCTTCCATTGTGTTCAACAGAAGAAAGAATCTCATAAAGGTTTGGAATCACTTAAGGGTGAGTAAACTGTTGTTATTTTTTTAGTGAAGTCATTATTTATTTTTACAGTAGTGCATTTATGAATATTCCAAGTCTTTAGTAGCCTACTGAACATTAATAAAGATCGCTAAACACAGGTTGATCTTTTGTTAACATGCATTTTTAGCGACTATATTAATTAGAATCTAACCACCTTCATGGGTAGGCACATTTCTATGATTGTACAAAATTGTAGTCATATTTATGGATCACAACTCACCCTCAATATGTGAATTAATTTTCTTTTTAAATATTTATACTTTTCAACTATTCTTCAATATATATATATATATATATATATATATATATATATATATATATATATATATATATATATATATATATATTGGCTGCTCGATTAATCGAAAAAAGATTGCCATCTTGATTGGACCCCCCACACGATCTTAATTCAGCTTTTCTACGATAGAAAAGCTTCAGGAAAGAAGTGTAAAGGCGCTCACACAAGTCTTTACATTGTTTTATATACATTGCTCAGCAACATGGACACCTCCAAATAGCATTAAACTTGTCACATACGGTTATAAGGTATAGACTACCCCAAAATGGCATTTCTATCTTAATGTAATGATGTTTTTGTGGTTGCGAAATCACATGAACTGACACACTGTTTGTTTACTAGCGAGAGGTGCCCGCCCCCCAATGATGTCTACTTTAGTGAACAGAACATGCATAGACTGTAAATAACTGGTAATAAAGGTAATGACAGGTAATTTATATATAAATCATAAATATAATTATAGATTTAATTTTCATAAGTACAGATCACTTTACTTTCATCTTTGACAAAATAAGCATAAACACACAAATGACAGCTCCTGCTTCTGAATCGAACAGGATTTGCTCTGCTTCAGTGTTGCACAAATTGACTCCATCTATCTTGAATGAAATATTTTAATACACATTGATTGCAAATTGATGCAATGACTGATATGACTTGGAGGGATATAAAAAAACTAGAGTTTGCTTACTGAAACACAATCAGTCTACACTGCATATATAATGTACTGAGAAGAGCTGCAAAACATACACAACAGATGTCAGCGGCCGACTGTTGATCGTTTTCGTGCATTTTTTTTTTTTGGCCAGCTGGAAAGCTTGATGAATTTTTACCAAGCGTTATTTGTCTGTCTTCTCTGGCTTTGTGAGCTTGTTTTAAGAACCTCTGCAACTTTTTAATGCTTAGCTACAATAATAAATATTATAAAGTAATAATAAATTATTAACAGTAATTCTTATTATTTTGTTACCTTTTACAGTAGGAATATGTTTTTAAACAGTAAAACAAATGCTCCCTCTATAGTACATTTAATTAGTAATGGTAGTTTCTTTGACCTTTACTGCTTTGTTAAAAGATTTAAAGGGAGAGTTCACCCACCCAAAAAATTTTAATTCGGTCATAATCTATTCATTCTCTACTTGTTGTAAACTGGTTTAGGTTCCTGTTGAAAGGAAGATGAACTGAAGAATGTTGGGAAAAAGCAACCATTAACTTCAAGTATTTCCATTTTTTGTTCATACTATGGATGTCAACAGCTGCTTTAACACTTCACTTACAGCGCAGCTGCTATTTTAGAGGTTTTAACAGCCGTATCTGGAGAACATTTTCATTTTTGGGTGAACTATACATTAAATTCAGTTAGGTAACCCTGGTGTTATTCTGTACCCCATGTAAACACTACCCTACCTACTTAGGCCCCGTTTACACTAGTGCGTTTTAGTTTGAAAACGCATAAGTTTTGCTACGGTTACGCCATCCGTCCACACTACGCCGGAGTTCTCGAGCGCCGAAAACAGAGCTTTTTGAAAACGCTGGAGAGGTCGTTTTCATTCTAAAACGCTGCTGCTCCGTCTCAGTGTGGATGGGAAAAGACGGAGACATCTGAAAACGGAGGCGGGGCTGCAAACGTTCGCCTCTCTGATTGGGGCTTTTCCTCAATATTAAGTAGCCCACACACACAGTTCAGTCTCGCATCCTCTTCTTGTAAGTTAAGACTTTGCAAGTTTGATCAAGGCTGCAGTCTCCCCCTTCTCAGTTTGATATGGAAAACATACCAAGGACACGGGTAAATCTTCAAAGGGAACAGTGTACTTTATAACTTCATTCACATCACCTTGGCTTCGTTGTTTCACTTTCTCAACAATAAAATGTGAACATGATTTAAGGAACTGCCTATTTTCTTTTTAATATTAGCAACTTAACAGACAGCAGAAATGTTGAGGCGCCGTGCTGTATAATATGAGCGTCATCGTCACTGTGTGGATATTTATAACAAAACGGAGCCGATAACAACTGCCTCCTTTCAATTTCAGTGAAAATACGAAACGCAGCCTCTCTTTTGCTGAATATCAGTTTTAATAATCGATAATTATATTGTAATGTATATATTATAATGTATAACATACAATAAGTTTATACATTGTAGGAAATAAAGACGAGCGATCAGTCAATGTACCTGGATTAATCATTAACTTATCTTTGCGCTTAACCAAAACATGTTACCCGTGAACAAGTAACTTAATAGATTCCAATGACCAAAGTCAGTAAATTGGCCTATGTCGTTAGATAAAGACAACAACATGAATGAAATATCACGTTTAGCAAATGTAGTGAGATTAGATCCAGCGGGAGATGCTTGATGAGCAGTCCGACAAGCAGAGCTCTCATCTGGGTAAAAATGCTGGAGCCCTTGCCTGAGAGTGTGTGTGTGGTCACGTGATGTGCGTTTTCAGCGTTTTGGTGTGGACGGAGAGCAGGTCAGAAACGCTGGGTAAAACGCGAGTGTGGCCGGATCGTTTTCATTCTACAACGCCGTTTTAAAACTAAAACGCACTAGTGTAAACGGGGCCTTAGTTTCATGTCTCACATTGCTCATAATCTGTTTTTCATAATCTGGGGTAAAAAAAAACTGTGTTAAATCAGTTACCAGCATGCTACTTTCCATTTGGAAAAATGTCCTGGTTTGGTTTGAACTTCTAACATTGCACTGAACTCTGGGTTATCATTGTTCTAAACCTTGATTTAACTGAGGCTAAAGAATAGATAGTTCACACTTGTGTTCACACAGGGCACAGTTTATGAAGTTTTTACCTCAGTTAATGAAAAACTGTTTTTAACTCTGCAGATGCCGAGCAATGTGAAACATGAATCAACCTATGTAGAATATTGTTTACATGGGGTATTGAATTACCCCAGGATTAACTAGCTGTTGTGGGATTAGCTCTTAAAGGGATAGTTCACCCAAAAATGAAAGTGTACTTCAAACTATTATGAGTTTGTTTCATCTGTTGAACACAAATGAAGGTGTTTTAAAGAAGCTGCTAGATCCATAGACATCCATAGTAATAAAAAACGGCTACTATGTAAGTCAAATGCAGCATTCTTTAAAATATCTGTTTTTGTGTTCAACAGAAGAAAGAAGCTCAAATATGTTTGAAACAAGTGGAGGATGAGTAAGTGGTGACAGAATTAGCATTTGGTGAACTTTCCCTTTAAGCATCATATTATTTGCAATAGACTACGACTAAGTTTTAAAGGGAAAGTGCACCCAGACATTATAAGTCATAATTTACTAACCCTCTACTTTTTCCAAACCCATTTGAGTTTCCTTCTTCTATTGAACACAAGTAAAGATATTTCGAAGAACAGTGGAATATTGACTTTCATAGTATGTTTTGTTCCTACTGATGATGCCAGTGGAAGCTTTTTTCAACATTTTTCAGATTTTTTTTTTTGTGTGTGTGTGTGTGTTCAGCATTAAAGAAATTCTTAAAAGCTTAGAACCACTTGAATGTGGGTTAATGGTGAAGAAATTTAAATTTTTGCCTGTCCTGTTTTATTAATCCACTTCTTTATATCTTGTACTTAAATGTTGCTTTATTAAAATTGATATGTTTTTTTTTTT